>NW_027150957.1:653938-904930 GCF_018691715.1 Phytophthora cinnamomi
GGTAGATCTGGCGCTACGAACAACTTTGTTCCACTACGAAGCCTGTCGAGACTTGACTTCGAGGAGGTAGATACACCCGAAGTCTTCTGAGGTACGACTGCACAGGTGCCATCGTGAAGACTGAGAAGCGCGTCGTGAACGTGCGCTTCTCGTACAAACAACGAGTGTTTGTCGAACACTTATCGTCCTGGACCTGGACGATAAGTTCGACGTAGTGGGCATGCCGTGGTTGCACGGCATGATCGTAATTGACTGGAAGAAGCGCACGAAGATATTCATCGAGTTCGAATGCGGTCGCTTCCTGTTTTCCTTTGTTTTTGAGAATTTCGTTCGCACAGTAGTAAAGAATCACGGAAGTCACGAGCAAAGAATAGTGAGAACCACCCAAGCTCACCCTCCCATATAGCAGCTTTGACCTCCTACTCCCGAATAACATGGCGACCACTTTCGCGAATAATTCTATTCATGTACTCGTTGCCAGTAAGTTTTCGCTCGGTTTTAGGCGGCCCTGTGATGCCCCGCGCTGTTTTTCCATCCGAGGTAGCTGCAACAGTCTCCTCTGCTTTCGCTGATAGCGGTGATGCGCCCCTGTCCTCTTCCTCGTCAGAGCCCTCGATTACCCAGTCTGCGTAGCCGCCGTCGTCATTCTGAAGCTGACTAATATGCATTGTTGGAAGAACGCAAATGTTTTAGTGAAGATGACAGACTAGGAACTCGTGAACCGGAACTTTGTGAAAGGAAAATTGTTGTGTCGTTTACGGAACGGTGTGAGAGACGCCGCCTAACGGGACCACAGTGGTCCTGTTAGTCTTGGTGAGCTAAACCCCAAGTCCTAGAGAGCACAATCAACTTGAACGAACAGACCAGTTAGAGGACCACTGCGGTCCCATACGCACGGCTGGCTAGCCCAGTAGTGAAAGGGTTAAGTGTTTGCACTCGGACAATGGTGGCGGATTCGTGAAAAGTCGATGGACTAGATCTGTCGGCAGAACGGGGTCATGCATGTAAAGACTGTCCCGAACAGCTCTCAGCAGAACGGAGTGGCAGGGCGGATGACTCATACGATCATGGAGATGGCTCGGGGCTTGCTGTACTACAAGGGTGTGACTCCGTTGGGCGGAGGTTGCCAGCACGACAGTGTACTTTATAAACAGGTCGACCAACAGTATGCACCCATCGAAGACTCCGTACGAGTTGGCGTTCAATGTGAAACCTCGGCTGGGCCTCTTACGTGAGTTTGGATCGCTCGGATATGGACACGTAGACAAGGCCAAGCGCACGAAGGTGGAAACAAAGAGCTTCAAGTACGTGTTCCTGGGGTACGCCGAGGTCTCGAAGGGTTACCAAGTGAACGACTTGGAGTCATACAAATTGAAGGTGTCGAGATCGGTTAAGCCCGGCGAACGAGAAATGAATGGCATCTACGACACGGCGTCTACCGAGGACTCGGTGGTCATCCAAGTGACGAAAGATGTCGAGGATGGCGCAATACCTGAACCGGCGCAACAACTTGCGACTGATAAACCAATGGAGTCAGTGGGAGAGAGACTGCCGAAGCCTCGGAGATGCGGGAGACGGAGCAGAGCGAGTCATTAGAACAGGATATGACGAACTTCCAAAGGGTGATGAACCCAGCGATGTCTGAGGAGATGGCGTTCCACCCAGAACCGGAACGATTCCGACGTTTACGTGAGTCAGCGATCCTTCTCGGAGACGGATTAGAAATCGCTGAAGAGTCGAAGATAGACAGCAACGAAGCCCGGACAACGACGACCACTTCTGGCCTCCATCGTCTTAGCGACCGAGGTTTGGTGTGGATAGCCTAATTGCAGAAGCCACGTTGATCTACGCTGCAGATGCTGGTAAGCGGACGAGGCACCAACCACGTATTGACACTCGACACGTAGCAACGAGGCCTCGGAGATGATCAAGGCGATGAACACGGAGCTGAAGGCACACGCTGACAATGGGTCCTGGACGATGGTTCAACGAACAGCGAATGCTCGGTCGATCGGATGTCGGTGGGTGTTCGCGACGAAACGCAACAAGCACGGCCAAGTAATCAGGTCCAACGCTCTCTGGTGGCGAAGGGGTTCAAACCGAAGTTTGGCGTAGACTTCTTCGAGACATACTTGCCCGTGGTCAACATGAACACAATTCGAGTTGTATTGTGGTGAAGGCGTATGTGACTGAGCAATTGGATGCGGACACTGCATTCCTAACCAGCGGATTCACGGAGCGCGTACAGATGGAGGTGGCCTACGGCGTCCCGAATGCGGGGAACATGATTTCCTGACTCGAGAAGGCAGTCAACGGTCTAAAGTTGGCAGCGAATGCTTGGCACATGACTATCCATCGCGTCTTCGTGAACATCGGATATCGGGGTTGCGATGCTGACGAGTGCGTCTACGTCAAAGGCAAGGAGGGTGAGCACGTATAAATCTGCGTTTACGTGGACGAAATGATGATCGCGGCCAAGACGACTGACGCGATCCAGGAGGTCAAGGTGGCACCCAAGACCTCGTTCAAGATGAAGGGGTTGGGCGAGGCCGAGTTCATCCTTGGTATGGAGGTTAACCACGGCCAATCGGCCAATACACTTATGGTCAAGCACACTCGTTACATGATGTGGTAAAGAGAAATGAAATATAACATAATACATGCCATAATCCACAAGTGATTAAACTAGAACTAGACTTTGGTAGCACTAAAGTTTACAGCGTTGGTGACTTGAGGGCAATTTCACAAGATTCATGGATTGCCAATATTTCTTGATCAAAATGTGCGACTTGAGTTTCAAAAGTGCCACGATTTGGGTGTAGAGTAAAATTATCTGACCAATACCCCAGACAGTTTTGGTTCATCGTACGGTCCTCGCGAGCTAGCACGTCCGTATTATTGACATAGTTCCTTCTGCATGTCTTATCTACTACTTCCTCCGGTTGAAAATGATCACAACAAAACATTATGTAAGGTCGGCAGTTTCACACCTCTACCTTCTAATGTTTATAGCAATATATAGTTATACAGTATGCATCTATTTCGAGGCCCAGCATAATCACTATCAGACCAGTCTGTCAACCATCCACCTTCAGCTAGTGACTGGAGCGCAGTGTCGTATACTTCTCGACTTCATTCGAGAGATTCGAGAAGCATACCAGCACGCCGGAGTTTTGATTTCCGCATCTGGTGGAGCTTGTAGTTGTTCCCGCCCAGCTCTTGGAGCAGCAGAGCATGCACTGCTGAAGCGTTAAGACCACGCTCTCGTTTGTCTGAGCTCCTCATAAGCCTTCTCGACGGCCTCAATGAGGTCCTCGATGCAGAGAATACAGAAGCGATACTGTACAATCTGCAATGCAGAGAACAATTCCAGGTCCACCACATTCATCTCAGGCGTGTTCGCTGACTGGGAGATGAGCATGATGTTCCAACCGTAACTGTTGTAGCTAGCACGGGGAAATTCGGTGGATGCTGACTTGCTGCTGCGTGGAGCCCTTGTCCACGGTGACGGTCCCGTTCTCATGATCATGGCTGATTGGATAGGGCCGTCGGCAACGCGTTTCATCTTCGACCGGAACTGTTTTGGCACTCGAATCATGGCTTGATCACCTGGCGCTTGTCGTTCTCGCGGTCGTTGGCTGCAAGAATGGCGTCGAAGCGGCGTTTAGACATGTAGCCCCAGTTGGCTTCGTACAACTTGCGTGAGATCATGTCTTGCCCGAAAATTAGTTGTCCAGGTGACGCGTTCAGGAGGCTATGGTAGCTCGCCCTGACTGCAAAAGCGGCGTGTGGATGACCTTCTACCCGTCTGCACTTTCGTGGCAACGAATCACGTTCAGGATTTCGAGATGCACCCGCTCGCATATCGCATTGGCTTGTGGGTTTTTGGTCGTGACTGGCTTCGCTTTGATTCCGTAGCTTCGGAGCAATTCTTGAAATTCTTCACCCGTGAACTCAGGCCCTTTATCGTGAACAACTTGAAGGGGCCGTGGGTAGCGGCAAAGCCACTCACGATCGAAGCATTCCGCTGATGTGAGGGACTCCTTGTCCGGTTGAACGCCCACTTCGAGCCATCGAGTAGAATGGTGATCCCATAGTAGTTGCCTTCGTAGGGACCGATAAGGTCGACGTGCACGATGTCGAAGGGGTTGATGGTTTTCATGGTGCGGGGGGGGGGTAACAAACCGTAGTCCTGTTTTCCGCCGTGCACTTTAGCGCGCTTGCACGTGATGCACTTCTTGATGTACTCGGTGATCGTGATCTCCATGCTGGGCCAGTGACTGTGTGTCGCACGGTTTTAAACTGTCGCTCGCTTGCAGGGTGCCCGAGGTTCTGGTGGTACCATCCGATCATGTCGTCGCGCAGCGTGTCCGGGACGATTACTCGCTTTTGGTATGTAACGAGTGTGCAGCCCAAGAGGGGCATGAGCTGGTAGTCCGGGTTGTTGGTGCCCATGAGGCACGCGGACTTGACCTTCTGGATCATTTCGTCGGCTTCTTGTTGCTGGTGGATGGCCGGGCCGTGCATTACGCACTCGTACTGCGTGCTTGCTGCATTAATGTCGTCTTGTACTGGAGGGTTCGCAGGCGTATCGAACCGCAAGCGAGAGAACGCGTCAGCTCCAACGTTCTTTTCGCCCTTGATGTAGCGCATCGTCAAGCGGTACTCCGAGAGCAAAAGTTTCCACCGCTTGACACGTAGGCTCGTTTCGGTCGGGTAGATTAGATTCTTGTGGTTGGTGTGCACCACTACATGAAAACCGAGGAGCATAGTGCGATACTCCCGAAGGAGTTCGACAATCGAATGAAGTTCCAGCTCCATGGTCGTGTAATTTAGTTGATGCTTGTTCAGGCTGCGAGAGTAGCATGCCAAAATCTTGGCTCCTTGCATAATGAGTCCGCCGAGTTGGGTTCCGCTGGCATCAGCGTACAGGTCGAACGGTTTCTTGAAATCGGGGAAAGATTACAGCACAGCTTCACCAAAGGCCCGCTGGATGATGGTCCGGAAGGCTTCCGTATCACTAGGTAGCCATGCGAAGGGCACTTTGGTGCTGGTGAAGCGATGCAGCGGCTTGCAAAGCGTGGCCTTGTTCGGCACCATGTCATGGTAGTAGTTGATCATCCCAAGGAAACGTCTGAGCTCCTTGCGGTTGCGGGGAACGGCGATTTTCTGGATTGCCTGAATCTTTTTGGCTTGGGGCCGGATGCCACCGGGTAGCCTAGATATTCAACTTCCTTGCGGAGAACGTGGCACTTCTTGCCGTTCAACGAGACTCCATAGTTCTTCAAGCGCTCGAAAACGATGCGCAGGTGCTCGAGGTGCTCGTCTTCGTTCTGCGAGGTCACGAGGATGTCGTCCAGGTACACCCACCACAAAGTCCAGGTCGCGAAGGATTCGCTCCATGCTGGCTTGGTATTCGTCGGGGGCCGTGCAAATGCCCATCGGTAGCCATTTGTACCTCAATTTTCCAAATGGTAGGCAGAATGCCGTCAGGTAGCGAGAATACTTTGCAAGTCGTCGAGCATAATACCCAAGGTTGGCGTCGAACGTCGACAGGCACTTAGCCGAGGCAAGACGCATCAGGATCTCCCTGATTCTGGGCACGTAGTACGGGCTCCGCCGCAGATACGTGTTCCGCCATCGAACGTCGACGAGTAGGCGCAAACTACCGTCTGGCTTGACCAGGAAAAACGCCGGGGATGCCATCTCCGAGTCGTAAATTTGCTCCAGTACGTCGTCGTTAATGCGCTGTTGAATCTTGTCCTTGACTTTTGTTCTTGACTGCGTGCAATTAGGTATGGGTTTGCATGTACAGGCTTAAAGTCTGGGGAGAGCGCTAGCTCGTAGTCTTCAAATTGCATGCGCTCCAAGTGACCGTAGTACAGTGTCTGGTACGCGGTGAGTAATGCCAAGTAGTTGGCGGTCAACTTTCCTTGCAGGTGCTCAGGAAGGAGCTCTTCGGGCTCGACGGCGTTGCCGGCCGCTTCTTTCGCCTCTTCGAGGAACTCAAGGTCGTCCTGCTTGTCGGTGTCTGGCTTGGTCGTGTTGCGCCCCGTGTTGAGGCTGAGGAAATAGTCCTCCCATCGCACGACACGGTCTTTGAAGTTGAGGATTAGCCCTAGCTCGTTCGTAATGTCGCGGCCGATGATCATTGCGTCACTGCTGTCTTCGGTAACTTTAAATCCATGTGTGTTGATCGTATCTGCCTTGAACTGTGGGGATAGGAACTGTGCGACTGTAGTCCCGTTACTGTTGACTTTGCCGCTCATTGTGTCGAACAGAGTTGGGGATGCTAGGATAAGCTTTCGTCCCAACTGGTCATTGGCATCGAGGGTTGTTTTGTTGATGAAGGTCTTTGAGGCGCCACTGTCGAGGAGGGCTTGGAACAACTCTCTGCCTCGGCGTAGCTTCACCGCGATGCGGAGCGGTGCGCCTTGCGAATCTTCACCTCCTTATCGACCAGACCCACTAACTTCATCTCGTCGTCGCTGGACTCCTCTGCTGCTGCTTGCTTGCCCTGTCTTCTTTTTATATCTCTTGTACCGGTTCTTCAGCGGTTCCTCACGGCCTTGGTCCTTCTCCTTGCGGTAATCCTTGCGGGGATCCTTGAAGCTCTTGCTCTTGTCGCGGATTGCCAGTTGTCGCTCCGCTTTCTCGATGCGCGTGAAGTAAAGGACTAGATCGTTGAGTCGATCATATACAGCGCCAGATGCAGCTAATTTCTCTTGTCAGGCGCGCGACATACCGCGCTTGAAGTACCTGCACTGCTGCACCTCGGGTATCACCTCCGCGTCTTGGGGTAATTCTGCAAACATGGGGATGTTCCGTCTCATGCGCTGGGAGAACTTGTGCACCGACTCGTCGCGGCGCTTCGTCATTGTCCATAGCTCGTTATCGAAGACCTCGCTGAAGTCGTGCGGGACCGACAGGAATCCCACGTCCGTGAAGAACTCCTCGTACGTTTTGTTCCCTGCTGGAACGGGGTTACACGCACAAGTGGCTACAAGCCACTTGTGATTTTAACAGATAAGATATTTGTTAAAAGTTTTAAATACTTCCTCACCTTGGTGTAAGTCACACCAATGGATACATTGAAGTGGGCCACCACAATGAGTGGTCCACACATACCCAAAGATCCTATTGGTAGAAAGCAGCATCTTTCTACCAATTAGAGACGTGCATATTGGCGGGGCTCTGACAGCCAGCCGCTGTCAACCCCTTTCATAGATGATAAAAAATTTTAGCAGATTGAGGAGGAAGATCAATTTTCAAACAATACAGTTCTCATTTTACCTAATCTAAGTCACTTGGAGTCTTATCTGATTTAAATTTTATTTTTGTGTTCAAATATAATTAAGTCAAGTAATTACTAAGTACTTACGCTTCCTCATACACGTAGCGCAACGTGTAAGCAAAAGTAGTAAGTCAAGGTCGTTGGACGGACTACAAAGTGCTACCAGGTGTAGTGGGTCTAAGGAGGAGGCAGTCGTGGCGAAGCCAGGCATCGCCGCGGACCAGCAAAAAACGCGAACATCCAGCAGGCGCGGGGCGCCCTACTGGTAATGCAGTCACACGTGCCGACATCGGGCACGCGACACCGAGGACTGCAGCCCTCAGTGAGACTAGCTCTCGCTGCAAGAAACAAGATGACAGGCCGAACCTAGTCATCTTGAAGATTTACTCGAAGAGAGTAAGTGACTCTCTTCGAGGATTGGTAGATTCAGGCGCGTCAAACAACTTTGTTCGACTACGAAGCCTGCCGAGACTTTACTTCGAGGATGTAAATGTACCTCGAAGTCTCCTGGAGGTACGACTGGCAACTTGTGCCATCGTGAAGACCGAGAAGCGCGTCGTGAACGTTCGCTTCTCGTACAAACAACGAGTGTTTGTCGAACACTTTATCGTCCTGGACCTGGACGATAAGCTTGACGTGGTAATGGGCATGCCGTGGCCTGCACGGCATGAACCGGTGACAGACCGGAGGAAGCGCACTCTCGTGCGCTTCGGACGCGACAGCGGAACAGAGAGCGATGGCCCTGTTACCGCAGCGCGCGCACCAGCAGGTGCGCGCGGCTCACCAGTCGAGACAGCGCTTTATACTGCTGTCCCGGAGTGCCCAAGAAGTGCGCGAAGGCGCGCACAAGTGAGCCCCACGTCGGCAATGCTGCCGACGTCAGAAGAAAAAGATATGTTGGTTCCGGGAACCAACACCCACGTTCAAGCGTGTAAGGGACAGTCCCTGACCCGAAGCGGTCAGGTCGACAACGACGCGTCGGCTCCGGGAGCCGACGCACCCTCAGTCATGAGGGGCTCCGCCAATGAATGGCGTCGAGGTGACGAAGGCGTGTCAACTACGGGAGTTGACGCTGCAAACAGTGCGGACGGTTGCAAACGTACCGCACTGACGCAATTAGCATGCTGTCGTGCAGCCGGGCTGCACGACGAAGCGCCATGCGATCAAGCCGGGCTTGATATCGTGCGCCCGCAGACAGGGTCTGCCGGCGAAAGGACACATTACCGTGCAGCCGGGCTGCACGAAGGAAAATGCGGTCTAGCTGGGCTTGATACCGCGCGCAGCGGACAGGGTCCGCCGGCGAACAACTGTCCACGGCCGGGCCTGGACCAGAAGAACAACTGTGCGGAGCCCGGCTCCGCACAACAAGAAGACGGCGCATGCGGAGAACGCTGCGCAAGTCTCGGTCCGGGGCCGAGACGCAACAAGAACAGTCTGCTGAGCAGACTGAGGCGGTGACGCCGGATGTCAAGACGCTAAGCGTCTTGACGCGCACCGATACTAGATTCCTGTATCGTGAAATGAAACTCGCTAATCCTCCGACGACGGCGTCGGAGTTGACTTCGCTTCCAGTCATGAGCTGGAAGCGCTTCACGTGCAACTTGCACGATGGATGCATCGAGCAGGTCTGAGTTCTTTCGGACAGCGAAAGAACGGAGAGCGAGAGCGAAGAGCTGAGGCAGCACTTCATGGGAAGTGCCACTGAGAGTGAAGACACTCTCAGTGCGAAGACGAAGCGAGAGCGCTTCGAGGAACAAGGTTGGGACTCGCTGAAGTCGAGTCCCTATTACGAATTATTGAGGGAGTATAAAGACGTACTCCCGGAAGAGATTCCTGTGGAGCTTCCGCAGGACAAAGACAAATAGCACGAGATTGATCTCGTGCCGGGCACGAAGTACTGTGTCACGCGGTAGTGGCCACTGCCGCGAGAACAAGTAAAAGCAATCGACGACTTCTTTGAAAGTCGTCGCAAAGCAGGACAAGTGCGGGAATCAAAGTCCCCGCACAGTGCTCCGACGTTCTGTGTCAAAAAGCCACAGGGGGGATGGCGCATCGTTCATGCGTATAATAAGCTGAACGATGCGACGGTACCGGCGCAGACGCCGATACCGCGAAAAGATGTTATCATCGCTTTGATGTCCGGGAGCACCGTTTACAGTGCTCTCGACTTGCGAGATGGACTCTATCAAATCCTAATGCGTGAGAGCGATATCCCTCTCACGGCAGTGAGCACGCCAAGCGGCATGCTCTGGGAATGACTAGTAATGCCACAGGGGCTTAAGAACGCCCCTGCGACTTTCAACAGGTGCGTGACGCACTTGTTGCGCTCGGTGCGCGACATCGCGCCGAGCTACTTCGATGATGTGTTCATCCACAGCCAAGCTGTGGACGGGAAGACCGACGTAGAGATGCACAGGGTGCATCTCTTGAGCTTATGCGAAAACATAAGCTCTACGCGAACCTGAAGAAGTGTATCTTCGGGGAGCGAGATACCCGTCCTCGGGTGTCTCGTAGGGAAGAATGGTGTTCGCCCTGACCCGGAAAAGGTCAGAGTGATCAATGAATGGCCTACGCCTTCAAGTGTCAAGGAACTGAGGCAGTTCCTTGGCTTGGCCACGTACTTGCACAAGTACGTGGATGATTACGCGAGTAGTTGAATTATACCACAAATGACCGATCCTGGAACGTTCTACACCAACAGACACTTTTCCTTAGATACAACCGCTAACCACCCTCTGGTGCGAAGGAGGCCTCCTCCACACCTCCGACCACCACAGATAGCAACAATAGCTATATAAGTAATAGATGGTCGTATCCCACAAAGTCGATTGATCATATGCGAAAAAATATCATTAGCTTACATCTCATTTAGAGCAGCTAACAACTTAGGCATCTTCTCGCAAATAAATTCATTCTTCTTCAACCATTCGATGTAGTTGGAATCAAGGGCTTGAATCTGTTTGATAGTCTTATTTTTGTACTTTCCAAACGTCATCAAGAATGAACCATCGTCGTTGTGGTAGTTGATCTTGAGGAACTCGGCGATATCAAGATTGCATTCAAGCAGAATTTGTTGATTCAACAGCCAGCGGCAGTAGCTTGGATCAGTTGCATGAACTTCCTGAATAGCCTTAGTCTTGTATTTGCCAAAAGTTAATACTGGACTCATGATAATTATCGGGTCTATCTATATAGATAGGCATCACGAAATACTTGAAAAAATAATATTTAATTATGGGCATTCATGATCTTAGAAAAAGCAAATCATTCATTAGAAGAACTATGAATAACTTCACAGATAGAGGAGTCTTACACTTACTCGTGTCCCAGATTAGTATCGATATAAAAGTTAAGCAAATCGCTCGTGGGTCAGGTAAGACGCTCCTAATAGTCAAGACTAATGATGATAGAATTATGTTAAAGAAAGGCGATTATATAATCGTTCGATCCTACAAACGAGAGCTTCATTCGCTTGATATTCGATCACTTCACCTGTGAGTCTATTAAACATCATCGCGTTCTCGAATCCAACAAGAACCAGCATGTTGCAGCCTTGTGTCGAGGCGTTCGTCCCCATTACCTGGATACTCTGAGGAACATCCTTCTCGGTCAAACGTGACACATCGGCTACGAGGACATGGTTAGTCTGCTGCCAGGTTTGGTAGTCAATAAGGCCGTTCGATAACTCCTTTGTTTGGTCACCATTGATCGAGCCGAGCTTAGAGAACTCATTAATGAAATCTTGGAAATCATAGTCATAGCTGATATCAAACACTTGCTGACTACCAATACGTACATTGAAATTACGAATCGACGAACCAGGCTGAACGGTCCAAGGAGCACTATCGAAACAACTTTGGAATTGCTGAATGGTAGAGGCATTGAAGTTGCCTGAAGAGGTCTCCGCGAATGGAAGTAGAGCAACTACCTTTGCGTTTTTCAGGCTTGCCGACAGCTGTAGGTCAAACGCAGTATTTAGCTGAGTAGAAGATACACCAGTGCCAGCTCGCTGGTAAAACCACTGCGCGTAGTAGTCCATATATCTGATAGTCTAGTTGGGCTTACTGATGATAGCTTGGGGGTTCTCGAGATCAAGGAACGGAACATAGAGACGGGTAGTCGTGAATGGGAAGTATGTAGAATCAATAGTAGGCTCCAGGGAGTTTGTAATTGCACCCCATGCAACCGAGATTTGGCCTGCGGTCGTAGCATTAAACACACCTGAGTTCGGAGCAGAGCCAGCAGCAGATGCTACCATAATAGGACAGCTCTGACCCGAAACAAGTGTAGTTGATGATAGAGTCATTGACTTAGTCGCACCAAGTGTGATGACGGACGCACCCTGATTCACACGGAAACGAAGCTTGATCTGGGGGTTAGCCATGAAGTCCAACTCCTTGAAAATCGGGTGAAGATCGACGAGTTTGATCTTAAGCATATAGTTCCACGTTCCTGCAACAGCACCTGCAGCAGTTGAACCAGGTACAAAAGCACCACGTCCAAACTGGTTAGCGATCGTATTAGCAGCACCCGATGCGATAGTAGCCCATCCGTTCGTGTTCTGACCACCAACTACTGGAGGGCTGCTTAGAAGACGCTTGACGAATCCATCATTTGCAGGGTACGAAGCAGCACCGGTAGAAGACGTCCCAAGAGCCGGAGTAATATCCGCAGCAGTAGCGCTGTAGCCATCACCATAGAGACTACTGGCACCAGATGTGAATAACAACGAGCCCGAGCTATCAGGGAATAGGAAATCTTCTGCACCATGCTTAATTACATAGTCGAGCGAAGTCTCCGCCTGAGCTTGTATGTTGTTAGCAAATAATTAGTACTCACTCATGCTAATGACAGACTTACCATTGAGCTCGAGAGACATACCATCTATAAAATTCCAAACACCACATTTAAGACCAACAGATAGACGGTTGGGTACAGATGCAAGTGTAGTACTTGCGTGGGTATTCTTCACGCTAACTTTGTACGGGATTACAACGTACGCATCGCGAAGGCATGCGAAACCCTCCGCCCCATTGAGCTGAGCAGTAGCATCGATTGTAATAACGCCATTCGCGTTTGAACCCTGATTTAGATCGATCACATACGGAACGCGCTTGCGTGAACTGACATTGACGGCCGGGTCACTCTTCAGCGAAGACTGATACAGAAATTGATCGGCGAGTTGAGTTTCCGACATACTTGTTGAGAGCACTTATATAGCTCTCGATATAGGATCTACGAAAAATAATTAAATGAACTTAGTCAAACCAGTCTCCTCTGATCGCGATTTAATATCTTTAGCGAAGCAGCTGGATATCCATCTTGATCACATCTATGAGTCGAATGAGATCAAATCGGCTCTCCTAAGGAAAGGATCATTTCTGATTCTACTACGCAAGCCAAACCAGCATGTAGGGCATTGGACAGCGGTCGATGATCATGAATACTACGACTCAATGGGAGAAGGCCCACCAACAAGCTATAGTATCAGCAAATATAGCGAAATTCAAACCCAATCCGCTCATGGAGAATATTGCGGCATATGGTGTATCCTTTGGTTATATGCAAAGCAGCATAATCACATGGATATCTTCAAACGATTTTATAATTTAAATATCGTTGTGCTTTAAAAATCTGAGTTAAATATACTACGATCATGTACCGTGAACTTATCATCTCAAGCGGTGTCTCCGCACATAAGCTACGTAAAGCTGTCAAATCTGGCAAGCTATCGCTTACAGCAGCCGAGCTGGTTGGAACAGGTGCCAAATTACACTTGCACCCTGAATCTCACGAGAAGGCGTTAAAAGCCAAAAAGAGCGGTCGTGGCGTCCGGCTTCACATCACGAAACATGAAATTAAGAAAGGCTACAAGAAGGCTCGGGGAGGCTCTATCTGGAGTAAGATTTCGTCGGGAATGAAGTCTGGTTTCAAATTCGCCAAAGACTCAGGACTACTAAGGCTGCTGATGCTGCCATTCCAGCTCTTGCTACCGCAGTTGGTGCTCCTGAAGCTTCTGTGCCTGTTAGAGCAGGTCTAAAGTCTCTTACCGGAATCGGTGTAGACAATTATGATAGTGATGAGGAAGGAGGTCGCGTTAGTTTCGCAGATGTCAAGCGACATGCGGGCAATGCCCTCCGATATGCTAAGACAAAGGGGATCATCACTGACGTCATCGATGAGAGCGAGCGTTTCTTACACTCTAAGGCAACCAAGCCTGAACATCACGAGCTCATCAGCAGTGTCCGCAAGGGTATCAAGCATCGCTTTGGAGTAGGTGTAGCACCTAAGCGAAAAACCAAGTTTTCGAAGGGTTCCCCTGAAGCTAAGGCTCATATGGCTAAGCTTCGTTCTATGCGTAAAAGCAAGTCCGGAGGCTCTAAGCCAATGCTCGCTGGAAGTTTCACTATGTGACCATAGTAATAAGAAAAAAAGTTATTTTTTAGCTTCGTTTATTACGCAGTAGAAGCATGATATTAACGCTATTATCACGAAATTTCACTGGTTGGTTGTTCTGGTTCCATATCGAGAGGGTAATGCTCGCCCGAGGGTCGTCATGCGTCTGGCACCAAGTTTCATGCGATGGGAAGTACTGAATCTGCTGACCTATACTAGCATTTCCTTTATCAAAACAGGCCATCGTATCTCCCGAAATCACGAAGTCATTCCTGATAAGATCACACCGAACTATGTAGCTCGTAGAAGGGCTGATAGCTGGAATGGTATTGCTCAGAAGACTCGTAGAAGTCGTCTGAGATGCACTTGGATATGTTCCTGTTGTAAAACCAAGAATCGAACCAAAATTGGCATTATTCATGATCAAACGCGGAACTCGTGTCGTCGTTGGGAGACCAGTTCCCGTTGTCGAATACAGACCCGTTGCTGGTCGCGTGTATCCAGTTGGAAGCGATGTGGGCGTAGCTGAGCAATCAAGCTGACACGCATAATAGGTTGAATTCTCTTCGATCTGAATGTAGAAAACATTGTTTCCATTACTATCAATCAGATACGCTCCAGCTGCGACCAGCGCCGTTTGTATGTTTCGGTTGATATCGGAGTACAAGTAGTATCCGTCTTGAAGATTGACACTAATAGTAGAAGTGGTAGCAGCAGTAGGCACTTCAATCGCGAAACAGGTGTTAGCGAATTGCCCTGAATCGATGTTGACCTCGGAGTTGTACAGTAAAATCGATTGAATCGAAGCCTCGACATCTTGGAAATTACAAGTTGAGCCTGGAAATTGATATCGCCAGGTATTATTCAAGCCGTTTTGGACTAAGTTAGTATTGTCAATCTTGACGAAAATACTCATATTTGTTATATAATCCGACTAATAGTTTTCGCCAATTTTAATTGGTTGATCAAAATTATACCTGATTTGACCCTTTACAGAGTCTATGAACAGCATCTGGCCCTTTCCGCGCCCGACAGCTCGATTATAATAATGCAGAATGCCTTCTTCCGTGAGACCAGGAATGTTGAAATCGGTTATTAGTAGCTTTAGATCGCGACGAGAGTTAGCTCTCATTATCGGAAGTTTTAGAGAGACGCGGTCCCCACCTCGTCCCCACCCCGTCCCTCGCCCGTCACTCTGATATGTCAACTATCTGAAGTTTGGACTTCCGGATAACAGCACATATCCACGTACTCAAAACACACAAAAACACATTTGCACAACACACATTTAAACAAAATCCATTTGACAGAACGCAGCGGCACCAGCGCACTGGGCGGGGCACCACACGGACGTCGACCGCGCCGCCGCCCGAGGGAGTGATGACCTGAAGGGCGGCGCGGCGAAGCAGAGCAGCAGGGGCCAGCGCTGCTACGACTAGCGTGCCGACGACTACCGCGCCGACGCAGGAGGGAGTGATGGCCTGAAGGGCGGCGCGGTGAAACAGAGCAGCAGGGCCAGCGCCAGCGCTAAAGAGCGGCAGTCAAATCTGTACGTACAACAAGGGGGAGGGAGCTGAGCACGGATTGAACTACCAACTGGTTTTGAAATTGGTTTTAAATGTGAACTAGGAATTGCCTTTGAGACTGTCGCTCAGCGCATTGAGTGTAAGCTTGCTCTGTGTACGGTGTGCTTCGACAGCACAGACGGATTGCTCGCGTTCGTGTTAAACGAAGGATTTGCCCACAACTTATGGGATGGATACACTTCACGCAGCAGCACAGCGTCTTGCAGGACGACTACCCAGAGGTACAGTAGCAATTCCAAAAATCCTCCAATTGATATGTGCGGTGTTGACTGTTTTACCTATGTTGTCATGTAGTTAAATGGAAACACTTCGCGTCGCAGACTACCAGGAGGTGTAAGAACAGCTCGATCTAAAAAGAATGAGCGGCGGTCCGGGGGAACCCCAGCAAGGGAGCGCATGGCGTCCCGAGGCAAAGCCGCCAGGTTATATCCCTCCACAGCGCCAGCATTCCAGCACCCCAACCTTCTAATCTGTGACTCTGTTGCTCCAGCTAGTTCAGCCATTCGGGATCCAGATCCTCGCGTAGCGTGGGTCTTAGCTTTTGAGTGCATACTGAGGGCAGAGAAAGATTTACGGTAGCGCCGTAATGTGCTCGGCATGTCATTGCTTTTGTTGATTTTTTTCCTGCCTTGAGAACTTAAAATTATACGACAGTGCAGGCTCTAGAAAATTAGAAACAGCTTCCTTAGGCGCGTATGCGCGGGTCGTGTCGGCAGGCCTTGCCTCGCGACAGCGATCTAGCGTTGCGTTACCGTCCTCTTCAAGCTCAACTTGCAACCTTGGTGGCTCCATGGCACCCCAAACACAATTTATTATATGGACTATTTTTTGCTATCACCGAAGAGCTGCCTGCAGGGAGGGACGCCGTCCCCATTCTATAGTGCATTCAAGTACAGCTACACCTAACCCTAGGGACATAACCTCTCAGTATCGCTACATACTCAGTATTCAAACGAATCATCTTATCAGTACCAAACCAGCTGTGGCTCAGAAATATCGTACTCAACTTATGATGGCGACCTCTCGTGAAATAATGACTGAAAACGTTTTTCTGTAGACTCTTATCGTTTGAATAATCATCGATGATGACAAGTTCGGGTTTACTGCCTGGAGTGTGTCTGATGGCATCGACTTGCGGAGGAGTCTCGTGAAACGTGATGAATCCTTCCCATTTGTCCTTGAGATAGTCGTACAGCTCTTGATGAGAATTCCTCGCGATGATGTGAAGATGACTGAAAACATGAGGTGAATGCTTTAGAATATGAAAAACCAGGTTGTTCTTGCCTGAGAACGATGGGCCAACGATGACCATTCTAAATAGCTTTTTGATACCAAGCTCTTTGATATCACCTACCGACTCAGCCTTGTATTTCTTAGGCGGAGAACCTCCATAGTCAGGAATAGAGCTCATGATTAAGAAAATCGTTCGACGTATATAAGAGAGGCTAAAAATGACATGATTTAGTTATCCGCCACCATTATTCATTTCTAATTGCTATAACCCAGCATTCTACCTCTCGCTTGATCAGACGGGATACTTGACATATGCATACGCCCAAACACTATATCTCGGTATTAATGATTATCGACTGAGCTATATTACGGGCATAACAGCTGGAACAGCTATTCCTGGAGTAGCTATTGTCGTTGCTCCAGATGGATCACTCAGCGGATTAGGAGCACTAAGTTGCTCAAGTCTAACTGTTAACGGTGCAGCAGTGTCATCGGCGCCGAGCTACGCCATCGGTATTACACCTGGCACTGCAGCTTTATCGAAATCACTGGTACTTGATGCATCGGGCAATATCACTGGTATCAATTCGCTATCATCTGCAAACCTTACTGGAACCATCCAAACCGCAGCCCAGCCTAATATCACGTCGTTAGGTACTCTAACAGGTCTTACGGTGAGTGGAAACGTTAGTGGTACTCTGAGTACATCATCTCAGCCTAATATCACTTCCGTTGGTACGCTAACCGGTCTTACGGTGAGTGGAAACATTAATGGTACTTTAAATACATCGGCTCAACCTAATATCACTTCCGTTGGTGCGCTAACTGGTCTTACGTTGAGTGGAACTATCAGTGGTACTCTGAGTACATCATTTCAGCCTAATATTACATCGCTTGGTACTTTAACGGGCCTTCACCTGAGTGGCAATATAGTGGTACTCTGGGTACATCATCTCAGCCTAATGTTACGTCTCTTGGCACTCTAACTGGAATAAGTTGCTCTGGTAACATTAGCGGAACCTTAACAACTGCTAGTCAGCCTAATATTACGGCTCTTGGTACTCTTATCTCGCTTGCAATTGTTAAAATATCACGAATGGAGGCATAGCTGGAGCATATTATCCATCCTGGGGAATTAATGGAATCCAGCACAACTCATTGGCGACAACCTACAACATTAAGTCGTCAGGCACCTTCCCGAGCTCTGTAGTTACGAGCTGTGCACAGCCTACTATTGGTGGTTTTTCATCAACAACCGTTACAAATGCTGCCACTGAATATATCGATAATAGCCCCGCTCCTGGTACTAGTATGACGATTACTAATGAATACAGCTTATGGATTAATGCTGGGAAAGTACTACTTGGAGATACAACAGCTTCGAGTAGTACCACTACTGGAGCTCTAGTTATTTCTGGTGGTCTTGGAATAGGAGGATCATTCAATCTAGCCGGATCCATTGCTGGGGCAACCACTATTGGAGCATCTGGCATTGTTACTTTGAGTAATAATACATTCTCATCAAGTCCTAATTTTGGAGCTATTGTCGTATCAGGAGGAGTTGGAGCGCGTAATCTATTTGTAGGGCTTTCTACTACTTTGGGATCATGGACAATTCAGGAACCGCAAATAGCTACGTTAGGGCAAACGTATACTAATAACTCAACGGCTGCTTCTGGCATAGCTGCATCTGCTGTAATGAATAGTTTTGCTGCTTGCACTATCGCTGCAAGTAATACTGGCGTTACTGTTACTAGAGCAGCCAGCGTATATATAGCCGATGCTCCATCGGCCGGAACCAATATCACTCTAACCAACAAGCATGCTCTCTGGATCAATTCTGGTAGCACTTATATGAGTGGAGCTATTGCTGCTACAAGTCAGGCTACAGGTACGCTCGTGGTGGGAGGAGGTATCGGCTGCGGCGGCGGTATTTGGTGTAATCTAACTCAAGCTGTATCAGGCGTAATAATCTATCCTACTCGAGCGGCGACTCAATCCGCATTTGCTACGACTGTGTCCGATGGATTGCAATGGCTAGATGGTAGTTTCACAATTGTTCAAGACTGGTATGGAAGCAACGCAACACCAGTGCGAGGAGTTATCGAAATTAATAACGGTAGTAAGAGTACTTCAAGCAATTCTTTGTATATTAGAACCTTTACAAACAATGATTTTAGAGTAGAAACCAATGATCAAACTAATATTACTATTCAAGCAACCACGGGAAGAGTAGGCATAGGTACTACGACGCCTCTATATGGATTATACGTGGGAATAACAGTTTCAACCACTATAGACGCAGGTAGCACTGGTGTAGCTTACTTCAAGCAATCTGGAGGCTTGATTAGCACGACAGGTCCTATAAGTAGTGTACCAATCGCGATAGCCTGCGCAGGAAGCATGCTGAGTAGTACAGCCTACTACACGTATTCAGACCGTCACCTAAAGCACTGTTTTGAACCAGTGGAGGACTCTGTATGTGATGGATTGCTCCAAATTGAGCCTTGTATGTTTAAATACAAAACCGACTGGAAGGACACTCCTATGCACCTCGGATACTGTGCTCAGGAAATGCTGAAGGCAGGCCTCTACCATTGTATCAACTACGTTTTAAATCCAGATTTACACGTCGAGGATGCAACAGTCTGGAAGGTCTTCAGATGACTGTTGACTATGGCAAGGTCTCCTGTCTCCTTCATAAGCTGGTTTTGAGACAGCAGGCTGAGTTGGAGATTCTTAAAGCGGATCGAGCCGATGTGTATGCACGTCTTGATGAGTTAAAAGAGCCGACGAAGAGCCTTAAGGAAGAGACCAACGAAGTTGGTCGATCGAGCCCGTTCAGGGCTCTCTCCGCACTTGGCGGAGTCGCGAGGCAAGGGTGTCCGTAGGACCCCTGAGGGATCTTCGATCTTCTCCCCCACCATCGTGAAGTCGCTCCGGGCGGGGCGTTAGCCCGCGCCAAAAAAACGTTGCTTCAATGACTTCATAGTGCAAAGGTCTTGACCGATCGCTTCGTTTTTTATAAGCCCAAACGCCTGGTCCAGCCTTAGATTCTGACTTCTCCCATGAGTGATCAAAGATCGCAGGGCCTCTTCGAGGACCCTCATCGCCAGTAGCATCAGTTTGAGTGGATACAACTTTCTTCGCCGAATATGGCTTGTCAGATGCCCACACGGCAGGTCGATCGCTTGATGGAACCTCCTTGACGAGCAGATCCTTCGTGATAGCCTTCAGCTCAGCAATATTTTGATCAGCATTTAGGTTATAGAGCCCTCCGCTGTTGGAAATATTTCGTGGGTCGAGTACTAACATTGCTATAGTAGTCGCGTGATAATCGATTTGAATTCAGAATCAGAAATCAATCGATTGCTGTACATATCCACACATACTACCTTGAGTTGCTTTAGAATCGATGGATTTGTATTGCCAAGCATCAGTTCTCCCTTGAGCTTATCGTTTTCCATCCGAAGCGACTCGAGCGGGTCCTCAAGATGCTGATCAAAGTTGTATTGAAGATGGGTCATCTCAAGTATCTCTTTGAATAGCTTCTTATCATCAATAGATAGATGATCATACTTCTCCTAACTGATATCGTTTCTAAATACCAGATCCTTTATCATCGTCTGTAGAGAATCACTGATCTCACGCATCGGACCAACCGTTCTGCGATTTGGCTGAACGATGGTCAGCGTCCTCTTGTCAAGATCTGGCAATCTGATAAATTTAGAACCAAGCTTGCGATAAACATATGCTGATGGAGTCGCTTTGCATTGAATGTCATTCAGGTTGTAAGTCCTACCTTTACGCTCAACACCTTTCAATGGCGCGACACCTGCCCCTTGTAGTCCGCGACCTTTCAGCCCACTTGCCCGTTCAACCTTAGCAAGTGCTGAAGCTGGTATTAACGTATCATTATCGCCCATTTGATCATTTTCTCGCTGCTGCTGAAGCTTAGATTGGTAAGCACGAGATTTGATTGAATATGCTGTTTTGGTAGCTTTTACCGCTGCGCTTAACGATCTTACTGCGTCTTTATCAGCCTTTGATTCCGACTTCTTAAAATCGTGTATATTCTTCTCCAAGCGGCTGTGAGCTTCTCCATATTCTTGAAAAGCAGATTCTGCGTCATCGTGTAGCTCTCGAAGGGTCTCATCGCCATAAGCTTCATGTCCAAGTGGCGTTTTGATATCAGCAGCGTTGCTGAAGATGACTTCTCGTAGCAACTTTAGATTATCATTGAGGATTTTTTCTATATTTCGATTTCCGGTATCATCAACATATTTCCCACAGTCTTCTAGCTCAGTTAGTAAGGATTGGAATGTGTCCATCCATCGAATATTTTTCATCAAATGCGACATTGCGTCGCCTTTCACAGGCTTATGCTGAGCGTTTCTAAAATATAGGGGTTTGTTATGAGTTGGCTCACCTAGGTAGTAAGTCGGGTGGATCTTCGAACTTTTATCCGAATTAACAATCGGACATAATCTTACTATTATCTTCACTTGATTATCAGCAAGCTTCCTGTAATAATCCGTGAGCATGGTTTTAGCTTCAAGTTCTGGGATAGCAAGCTCTTTGTCCATGTATTCATCTTTACCGGTTTTAATTCCGGGTCGTTCATCGATGAGATCATCTGCTAATTCATACGGTTTAGCAAAATTCTCGTTAGCCATCTCAGTATTTGATACTAAGCTAAGTCCTTTCTTCTTGACAATGGTCAAGAACCGTTCGAGCGTAGCAGACCAATTTACATTTTTTTGCACAGCGGGGTGATGCTTGCTAGAATCTATACCAAACACGAAGATCCTAAAATGGCTGTCAATCCATAGATATCCACCCAAATACACTTTACCATCTCTAAGAATAGGAGTTATGCGTTTTTGTATGTTGCTAGCCTCTAGCATAGCTTTATTCTCAATGATAAACCATGTCAGCTTGTATTTAGCCTCATCATCATCGAGTTTTGTCGAAGTCGATTTATTTAAATATTTTAATGTAAGCCGTGGATTTTTTAGCGCTTTATCGAGATCTTCATTATCATCTTCGCCCCTTCTCTTTCTTTCTGATC
This sequence comes from Phytophthora cinnamomi, assembly GCF_018691715.1. Lineage (NCBI taxonomy): Eukaryota > Oomycota > Peronosporomycetes > Peronosporales > Peronosporaceae > Phytophthora > Phytophthora cinnamomi. The sequence continues at coordinate 675,519 of NW_027150957.1, forward strand.
GCGGTTGGGGATGCCGACGTTGTTGGCCGATCGAACGCTCTTCGAGCGTTCTCTTATCTTCAGCGCGCATGGCACCAAGTTCATCAATCGAATTGCTTTCACCATCGTAGAGAATATCTCGTATTTTAGCCTCGGTAGCGATCCAATCGATTGAGCCATAACTTTTAAAAATTTTGTCACTCTTTAACGATCGAAGAGATCCATTTTCCCGAATGACACGTTTTCTATCGTCTTTACCATCCTTCTTAACTGGGTTGATTCTAATGGTCGCCCAGTTTGGATTAGCTTTGTAGAATGCTTCAATTTCTTGATGCAACTTGATCTTCATGGTCTCGAATGACCGCGGTTGCTGAGGTCTCGATCCATGCATCAGCGGTATCAGGTTTAACACCGGCCGATCTATCCATCACATTTGGCTTAGCTGTAGACCCCATATGTGCTATAGATGGTTTAGCAACTACTTCAGCGTCAGTCATGTCTGGTCAGGCGGTAGTTTCAGCATCAACCATAATAGGCACTTTCAGTAGATCAGTATTGATTCCAACCGATAATAACTCAGGTATTTTCTGGGAGGATTTTAGTGAATCATCTTGATTTTCAGTTGCTACTGAAGGCTTTTTTAAATCACCATCTCCAGCTTGATCATTCGAGTCCTGAGTGGCCCGCTTGTCAATTGCGATGGTTTTGCTTGCGTCCGATGTCCATGATGCTTCCGCATACATGCGGCGAGCTTCATCTTTCTGTCTGACGCGAAGCTTGGTTCGTTCGAGTAGATCGATACGCTTTTGCTCACGCTGTGCAAGAGATGTGAAATTGGGGAACATTGTCGATTGCTATATGTGATAATTGATATTTATTTCCGGAATTTTGACTTATATTGGAGGGAATCTGGTAAATCACGAAGGTGGGGTCGCCTCGCGACTCCACCAAGTGCGGAGCTGTAAGGCTCATCGTCCGGTGAGTCCCATAGTCGCATTGTGAATGTATGAACGGTCGCATTGCGCCTCTGTAGCAATGATATGTAAGCGGCTTGACACTCATCGATAGGTAGTCCGAACAATTCTTCGACTTCCGTTTTGAACTTAGGATCACAACAAATGAATCGATAAGTTCGATTAGAGTCGAGTTGCTGTAGGTGATATTTGATAAAGTCAAGTCGATAGACATCGTTTAGCAACGAACTCATATGATTTAGCTTATCGCTGTAGAACCGCATCCGCTGATGCATTTTCTTCAGTTCCTTGCGATACATGATTATTTTATGATCCTTACTATGCTGTGAGCAATATCCGCAAGGGAGAGACTCTCTAGAGCATGGTTTATTGGAAAGGGTGATAGCGTTGCAAGGCATAGAGCAGAGCTTAGATAGCTTGATATAATCGAGATATTATGTATGTATATAGTATAGTCAAGAAAAATGGACAGAGTATATTGACTACGATCCGTTAGCCTCTCATGTATATGACAATAGCGAGGTTGCTGAAGAGACTGAGAAGCTTATAAATAAGAAAAAACATAAGCATAAGCCTATTGATCAAGGCGCGAACATGGGCAGAGGCTGGGGGCCATATCATAGTATTGAAATACCGAAACTAAGACAGGCGAAGATGCCTGATTTAGCTTCGATTACTCTCTGAGAAAAGCTGTCGCTTCGCACTTGTGCGTTGCGGCTGCGCCTACACGCCCGGCGTGAAGTAAGTTTGTTCCAGTTTACTCCTTCGATTCTTATTGATCAATCTAAGGTTGTCTTGACTCTCCCAGGTAGGTTCATCATATCCCTTCCACTTGACTAAGTACTTGAGCTTGCCAGATGGCATTTTTTTATGCTTCAATAGTCGCTCAGCTTCATAGATCTGTCCATTTTCGAATGGTGCGTCAGTAGGTTTTGAATTGAATAGTTTGATATCGTTGGGGCTCTTATAGAGGGTATGTCCGTTTTTGGATCGAATCTGAACACGATATCCATCGATACCAACGATCTCATAGACGGTATTGCTCCATCGAGCGTTTTCCTTATCAAATACACCTTTAGATAGACGATAGAGTACTGTAGATTTGATTGGTAGATTTCCTTCTACCTTTTCAATTAACTCACGATTATGATCAAGATCTTTTTCTATGGTTGAGCCTTTGGCTTGATTTGGGGTCATTTTGATAGAACTATGTCAAGTGTTATTATATCCACTTACAACGTCGCTAAGTAGTTTCTCGGTGATAGGCTGATTAATTTTAAGTAATCGCATCTTCAACGTTCGATTGAAACGTTCAATCTTACCCATTTTTGCGTGATCGCCAGTATCGTTATTGTAGTGTGTGATCTGTCGCGCTTTGAGGAATGCCTGAAGCTTACGATTGAGGAACTCCTTACCATTATCCGACGTTAATACATGAACCCTCTCTTCCTTAACAAATTGCTTGATTCCACCTAATACTGCGATAGCTCCTTTGTTTTTGAGGGTCTTCGCGAAACCCAGTCGAGAGTTGATATTGATAGCTGCTAATATTGGAATCTTGTGCCAAAACGCAAGATCCATTTGCCATGAATTCGGGTCGTGAGAGGTGATTTTAAAGTTGTCGTAGGTATCCTTTAAGCGGATAGATGAATCTCTTTCCTTAGCTTTCCTAAATAAGGCTTTTGCCGATATGAAACCAGTGGCTGGATCACAGTATAACCCCTCAAGTAGATCATCCACAGCTTTATATTATACGATTAAAAAAATTGCAAATGTTTCCCCTTAGATATTTAAAGGAACGGTAGAAATACCATCCGACAGTACTTGTCGCTTGTCGTAGTAGTAAGAAAGCGCTGTCTTTGTCTGAGAGTAGGTAATGATTGAATTAGTCTCTTTGCGAATGCGGAATCCAGTGTTATTTCCCTCGAAAGTGAATTGTTGTCCCTTGACAACGGCTTCAAAGTTGTCAGAGCACAGAACATTTGCATTCTTCGATTTTTGCACACCCTTAGCTGATAGCTTGATCTTCTCCTTATCAGTCTTATCATCGATTTGTCCACTCAGGTAGCAGATGTAGTTTTTGGACGATAGACTGACCATAGCATTGCAACGAAATTCCTCCTTGAAAAGACCTGGCGTTCTTCGATCGAAAGCAGCATTCTCCTTGGTATCGTCTCTTGGGAACCATTCATACTTATGTTTGTTGAAATGGTCAAGAAGCTCAGGCTTGATGAGATTTGGGAAAGGATTATCATTACTAAAGGCAATATATCCACTATCGGTATCCATCTCCTGCTACTGGAAGTCAAATCTATCGAAGTAAAAGTCGATGCAATCGTAGTAAAATTGTAGCATACGTAGCTTAGCTAACTGATATATGGCAATAGAAATATGGATAGTATTGGTAAGCTTGATTCGTCGTTTATGCTTAACTAACTCAACAGTCCCATTGGAAAACTCCGTTTTTGATAGGTGTGTGAAATGCTCGATAGACTGCTTAATTTGCTTCTCATCATTCAAGAATTTAATTTCCTTTTGCTTGCTCATATCCATGCCAGAGCGACCGAAAGCAGCATTACCGACAAGCTTCATCATATCAGCAATCATAGCTTTGCTACCATCAACATCACCTTCTCGCCGTGCAGCAGACACCTGCTCCATGAATGACTTGAAGGGTCGATGACTGTGAGCCTTGATGAAGCTATACGTCTTAGTAATAACTAATCCATGCTCCAGATACCACTTGAGAAGAGGTGTATAGATGAGGATTTGCTTGCCAAAGTAGCTCCCAATAAACTTGCGCCCTGCTTTAGCCATGTTCTTACCTCGTGTTTGATTGTAGTCAAACATATGCTGACCAATGACTTCAGCTGTCGGCTCGATCTCAATATTCTTGAAAATGGGGGTCATCTCACTAAAATAGTCTTTTAAGTGGTCTGGAGTTTCTATATCGCATTCAAGAAAACCAAAAATCTTATCGTCTTTGATATCGTCAATGATCGTTTCGTAGGCGTCAATAGTAGTCAATCGTCCGCAAGGCATCTCATTGCCTAGACACCACAGGTATAGAGCGTTAGCATCGTATCCAATAACCTTCGTACACTTTTTACCACCAGGGCCACGAAGTTTCGCCTCATTACGCGTTGCATAGCGATTGAAGATGATTTATGGTCCGCCGGCGATATTGGCCTTCATTTTGTAAGAGATGTCTGACTCTTCCTTATCGATAGAGAATACCAATCGATTGGAATTGTAATCGAGTAGCTTCTTGTATCTGAAAGCCCTAATATCCATGTCCTTGCGTGCGACGTTGCATTCAATGCAAGTAATCATGACATTGTCATCGATATGCCCGAGCTTATTATTGATACGATCGACTGAAACAATCTCTTCATTTAGCTTGCAATAGCATAGGGCACAGAGATACATCTGCTTCTTCATTACCTTAGCTATGTGATCTTTCGTCATATCGAATTCACGTTTAGCGTCCTTGGCTTGAGCGATATAGCCTTGGAAACGCTTCGCAGGGAAGACGAATGATTCAGCCGGCTTCTTAGGCGGAAATTTGAGCTCACTCATTGTAGTCTGATACATGACCTTTTCGCTCAAGCCTGGCAGAGAGACACCATCACAGAACATATCCAAATCGAAACGCTTGAGTAGCTCACAATGCTTTTCGAATGCCATCACGAATGGGGCAACGTCGAGGTTGTTATACCAGATGAGAAGGTCCTTGATGGTCTTCATTCCATAATGCCCCAAAACGAACTGTAGGCGAGCATAGTCCTTATCCTTGATATTGATCTTGCGCAATTTGCTGTAGAAAGCTGATTTAGGTGGAAGTTCAGTCTCATTGAGAACATCATAACTGGTGGTGTATTCGTATGGGAAAACACCTTTAGTCATATCACAGACACAACGAATGCTATCAACACATTTACAGCCACCGAGATAAGTTGTGAGATACGTATCAACAGATGTTCCTGCTGGAACATAGTTGATGATATCGAGAAACTTATAATCGTCAGTCGATATGGCCATGTAGCCACCATTTTTGATGACCTTATCGACACGGCCTAAGACTTCAAACAAATCGGTTTTGATCATATTGATATCATAGCTCCCACTGTTGAAACCGAGAACGGGATCTTTCTTAAGAATACCCAATAGATGCTTAGTTTTCTTATTGATGAAGCAGTCGCAGGAACAATCAACGAATTCGGCCAAATTCGAAAACATTCCGGGTTTGATCCAACGGTGCAGATCCTTACTGAAGAATGTGTCGGTAAGTTCTTCGCCTGGAATCATAGTCATGCCAAGCGAATCCATTAGAGTGGTAATCAGTTTCTCGTACTTGCTGACGTTGTAAGCAAATATTTTGTCCCTAACCACTTTGATGTAGCACATCATATCAATAACAAGCTGCTTCGGGTCAGAATTGACAAAGCACTTAACCTCCCGTGTCAAGCTGTCGCAAACGCTTGCTGAAACAGGAGCGTGTTCATTGAAGAATTGAGTTTTAGCTTCCTTATCGAAGTCTTGAGGTGCTAAAATGGTTTCAAGATCGAATACGATGAAATGATCAATGTAATGATTTACATTCTTCACTTTATAAGACTTCAGAAGCGACTTAATGGTGTTAACGTTAGGTTGATAGATCTTAGGGGCCTTAACAAATGATCCGATATTGATCTTATCACACTTACACTTGCTGTGCTCCCTCAATCTGATGCAGTTATCAAACGTCATCTTGCAATCGGGACAAACATATCGAGACTGGACCTTGTCTGGGCTTGTAATATAGTCTGCGTGACTAGCGTGAGATAAGATATTGATCGTATCATCGAACTTACCGTCAGTAGGGCGAAAGTTCTCAACAGCTCCTGTCTCTTCATCGTATGTATACACATTAATGTTGAGATTGAAGCACTTCTCAAGGTTATCAAACTCAAGGAGGTCTATAGGCTTAAAGTTCTTATAGAGACTGAGAGAGTATTCAAAACCCTTGAACTCACAGTATTTCTTGAAGGCAGCTTTGAACTGGGTCTGAATTTTCTTGAGTCCTTCTTATCCGAGAAATGATATGCAAGGCAATGGAATACGCACTTGTTGTTAGTCTTCGTGAAATTAACGATATATTTATGTTTCTTAATGAATTCAGGTACGAGAGCATCGCTGTCTCCAAGAGCATGATCGCGGTAATCGATTTGAATCAGAAAGCCCGAGATAGCTTTGAGCTTGACACCTGACTTCGGATATTTAAGTCCGTCGGCCAGCTCACGGGTTCTAATATCCGAAACAATTTTTCTAGCATCAGCACGGCTATTGACGGTGAATGGCCTGTCATACACCGCCGTGTTAGCAATGTTTGGATAGAAGTAAAATTCTTCATCATTGACTGGGTCATAAAGCGTATAACCCAGTGCGATGTTGATCTTATAAGCCTTAGGCTGATTTAGAAGCACGTTTTCGAGTTTATCATAGAATTCACTCGTTGGGATGTATTCATAGAAGTGTCTCTCACCATATTTCTCCTTCTTGAAAATGTATTGCGTGTCGAGTTTGTAGTCGGGTGAAAGTTGTTTCGTGAGCTCATCGATCGAGACATTGTATTGCTTGGCAATAAGCTTCATATTCTTGGGTAGGCTTGGTTTTCCAATGAAAACCATTCTACCAGTGCGTCCACGCACCTTCAAACGGTAAGAGGTTCCCCATTTGATGGGCTTAATATCGAGTCGGCGTAGTCCTTCGAGTTCGTATCCAAACATAGCTATATATGGGTGGCTATATTTCGTCGCGTAAAAATGTCTTTATATTAGTTTGATCTTCGCTTAAGATAGACCTTTATATCTGATTGATGACAAAAAAATGAAACTAATTAATTCGATTCCTTGGTTTCGTTTGCTGTTTGCGCTTCCTTGAGTGCTCTACGCCTCTCACGACGTCGAGCATTGATTTTGTCTTTGTTAGCAGTATCATATTCCTTCTGCTTGGCGACGCGAGCTTCCTTATTCTTTAGATATGAGCGCCTCATATTCTCTTTGAGGCGATCCTTGTTAGCTTGGTAGAATTCCGGAGTATAAGTCATTCTATCTATGATTATCTATCTATTATTGAATACTTTATATCAGGTTCGATGAAAAAAAATATTTACAATTTATGTGTGCTTCAATAGCCACGCTCTATCCATTGCTGATAGGTGTCTTCTTTCCCTAAAGGGGTCAATACCATGCTTCGGGATATGATATTCAGTTGTAAATGATTTATAATCCGGACGATGGCTCTCAATATGACAAAATGGCTTATTAGGTGCCTTTTTACATTTCCTGCCTGAACTTGGAATAATATATTCACACATAATTATGGTTGGATCGTTGGATCGTATATATGATTATTTATATCTTTATATTTTATCTATCAGGATGGATCGTTCTTTATATTTGAAAAACTGGCAGTCATTTGTGCATTAGCTGAAACAATATTTAGAAGAATTGTAGCGTCTGAAAAATAAGAGAATGCTCCTTTGCATCAGAAGGTATCGAGAGGTCTTGCCCATTTTTTTACTACTTTTGGTATTCGACGGTTATATTACCTGTAGGTGGTAATATATTCGTTGAAAAAAAACGGGCGGTCATTTGTGGTCCGGAATTACTACTCATCTTGAAGGTTTACTCGAAGAGAGCGAGTGACTCTCTTCGAGCTTTGGTAGATTCAGGCGCGTCGAACAACTTTGTTCGACTACGAAGCCTGTCGAGACTTGACTTCGAGGAGGTAGATACACCTCGAAGTCTTCTGGAGGTACGACTGGCAACAGGTGCCATCGTGAAGACCGAGAAGCGCGTCGTGAACGTGCGCTTCTCGTACAAACAACGAGTGTTTGTAGAACTCTTTATCGTCCTGGACCTGGACGATAAGTTCGACGTAGTAATGGGCATGCCGTGGCTTGCACGGCATGATCCGGTGATAGACTGGAAGAAGCGCACGCTCGTGCGCTTCGGACGCGACAGCGGAACAGAGAGCGATGGTCCTGTTACCGCAGCGCACGCACCAGCAGGTGCGCGCGGCTCACCAGTCGAGACAGCGCTTTATGCTGCTGTCCCGGAGTGCCCAAGAAGTGCGCGAGGGCGCGCACAAGTGAGACCCACGTCGGCAATGATGCCGACGTCGGAAGAAAAAGATGTGTTGGTTCCGGGAACCAACACCCACGTTCAAGCGTGTAAGGGACAGTCCCTGACCCGAAGTGGTCAGGTCGACAACGACGCGTCGGCTCCGGGAGCCGACGCACCCTCGGTCATGAGGGGCTCCGCCAATGAATGGCGTCGAGGTGACGAAGGCGTGTCAACTCCGGGAGTTGACGCTGCAAACAGTGCGGACGGTTGCAAACGTACCGCACTGACGCAATTTGCATGCTGTCGTGCAGCCGGGCTGCACGACGAAGCGCCATGCGATCAAGCCGGGCTTGATATCGCGCGCCCGCTGACAGGGTCTGCCGGCGAAGGGACACATTACCGTGCAGCCGGGCTGCACGACGGAAAATGCGGTCAAGCCGGGCTTGATACCGCGCGCCCGCGGACAGGGTCCGCCGGCGAACGACTGTCCACGGCCGGGCCTGGACAAGAAGAACAACTGTGCGGAGCCGGGCTCCGCACAACAAGAAGACGGCGCAAGCGGAAAACGCTGCGCAAGTCTCGGTCCGAGACCGAGACGCAACAAGAGCAGTCTGCTGGGCAGACTGCGGCGGTGACGCCGAATGTCAAGACGCTAAGCGTCTTGACGCGCACCGATACTGGATTCCAGTATCGTGACATGGAACTCGCTAGTCCTCCGACGACGGCTCCGGAGTTGACTTCGCTTCCAGCCATGAGCTGGAAGCGCTTCACGCGCGACTTGCACGATGGACACATCGAGCAAGTCTGCGTTCTTTCGGACAGCGAAAGAACGGCGAGCGAGAGCGAAGAGCTAAGGCAGCTCTTCATGGGAAGTACCACTGAGAGTGAAGACACTCTCAGTGCGAAGACGAAGCGAGAGCGCTTCGAGGAACAAGGTTGGGACTCGCTGAAGTCGAGTCCCTATTACGAATTGTTGAGGGAGTACAAAGACGTACTCCCGGAAGAGATTCCTGCGGAGCTTCCGCAGGATAAGGGCATTCAGCACGAGATTGATCTCGTGCCGGGCACGAAGTACTGTGTCACGCGGCAGTGGCCACTGCCGTGAGAGCAAGTGAAAGCGATCGACGACTTCTTTGAAAGTCATCGTAAAGCAGGACAAGTGCGGGAATCAAAGTCCCCGCACAGTGCTCCGACGTTCTGTGTCAAGAAGCCACAGGGCGGATGGCGCATCGTTCATGCCTACAACAAGCTGAACGATGCGACGGTACCGGCGCAGACGCCGATACCGCGAAAAGATGTTATCATCGATTCGATGGCCGGGAGCACCGTTTACAGTGCTCTCGACTTGCGAGATGGATTTTATCAAATCCTAATGCGTGAGAGCGATATCCCTCTCACGGCAGTGAGCACGCCAAGCGGCATGCTCTGGGAATGGCTAGTAATGCCACAGGGGCTTAAGAACGCCCCTGCGACTTTCAACAGGTGCGTGACGCACTTGTTGCGCTCGGTGCGCGACTTCGCACCGAGCTACTTCGATGATGTATTCATCCACAGCCGGGCTGTGGACGAAAAGACCGACATTGAGATGCACAGGGTGCATCTCCGGAAGCTCACGAGCTTATGCGAAAGCATAAGCTCTACGCGAACCTGAAGAAGTGCATCTTCGGGGCGAGCGAGATACCCGTCCTCGGGTGTCTCGTAGGGAAGAATGGTGTTCGCCCTGACCCGGAAAAGGTCAGAGTGATCAATGAATGGCCAACGCCTTCAAGTGTCAAGGAACTGAGGCAGTTCCTTGGCTTGGCCACGTACTTGTGCAAGTACGTGGAGGATTATGCGGGCAAGATCCGCCCGCTGTCACAGCTTCTTAAGAAAGAAGCTGTGTGGAATTGGAAACCCGATTGCTAAAAGGCATTCGATGCAGTCAGGCGGGGCTTGACTGAGGCGCCGATCTTGGCAGTGGCTGACCAAGATCGCCCATTTCACGTAGTGTGCGACGCATCCGATTTCGCGATCGGATGCGCGTTAATGCAGCACGATCACGAGGGCCGTGATCGTGTCGTCTACTACCAATCGCGTCAGCTGAAGCCAGCTGAGCGCAACTATCCGGTGCATGACAAGGAACTCCTTGCCATGAAGTATGCACTCGCTTGCCATGAAGTATGCACTCGCAAAGTTCCGAGTGTATTTGCTTGGGAGTAGACCATTTGTGGTCTACACCGACCATGCTTCACTGCGCACCGCAGTGAAGTCGCCACACATTTCACAAAGAATGGCGAGATGGCTCTCATTCTTTGCGGAGTATAACTTCCGGGTCGAATACAAACCCGGAAGATTGAACGTGGTGGCCGACGCGCTATCACGTCGGCCGGACTATGCGGAAGCTGTTGACGTCAATGCCATTGACGCCATGCGATCGAGCAAACCCACACCATCTCTGTTGGATGACGTGAAGGCCGCGTACGCGCACGACGCGGACGCGAAGCTCTTGCTGGCCTATGGCACAGCGCCTTCTGACAAGTCCCGTCAGAAGCTGCCCAAGCACCTTCGAGCGCGTGCACACCGCTTTCGTGTGCACGACGGACAGCTACTCTACAACGCAGTCGACGACAACGCGGATCGCGTTGACGTGCCAAATGACCATGACCTGCGAATCAGGATCATGTACGAGTATCATGATGCCCCGACTGCGGGACATCTCGGACGTGAGAAGACTTACGTCCTTCTCACGCGCGACTTCTACTGGCACCACCAGTATAAGTGGGTGCGCAAGTACATCCGTACTTGCGAGGTATGCCAACGCGTGAAGCCTGCGCCATTCGCGCAGGCTCCACTGCAATCACTACCGACTCCGTCGGAGTGTTGGAAATCCATGTCTTTGGACTTCATCTTTGGTCTTCCCCCGGATAGCAGAGGGAACACCGGTGTTGTGGTCTTTGTAGACCGTTTCAGCAAGATGTACCATCTTGCTGCGGTGCCAGCAGAGGTGACCGCGAAGCCGACGGCTCGTCTGCTCGTCGACATGGTGTTCAAACACCATGGCATGCCGTCCGACATCGTGTCGGACAGAGACCCGCGCTTCACAGCGCACCTGTGGCAAGAAGTGTTCACACGTCTTGGGAGCCAGCTTTCCATGTTGACTGCGGATCATCCGCAGACGGACGGTCAAACCGAGCGCGTGAATCGCGTGCTCGTCGATATGTTGAAGAGCTACGCTCACTCGTTCCAATACTGGAGCGAGTGCTTATCGATGGCAGAGTTTGCCATCAACAACTCAGTGCATGCCTCGACCGGGCATACACCGTTCTACGTGAATGCCATGCGGCATCCACGCCTACCGAGTTTACTCGGAGTGATGGCTCCCACTTTAAGTGGGGGAGGATCTACGACTGCAATACAGCAGCCGCAGAAAACCGCTGACACTTGCACAGTGTCAGCTGCAACAATGGACAAACCACATGAGTCTGCGCAGGGCGCAGACTCCCCCAACAACAAGGCCAACAACCACGGGTCTGCGCAGGGCGCAGACACCGCAAAGAACCACGCAGAGGCCGGGCCTCTAGCGGAGAGCGAGCTGAATGACTTCAGCTCGGATGCAATCAACTTCCTTACCAAAAGCCAAGCCGTAATTCGGTTTGTCCAAGATGTAATAGCAGCTTCTGTTGATCAACAGAAGCTGAACGCAGACAATGCGGGCAGAAGCAACACAAATGAATTTAAAGTTGGTTCATTAGTTTTGTTAGCTACACAAAACCTGCCTAAACATGCAGTTTCGGATTTCGGAGCAAGCAAGCTTGCTCCGCGCTTCATCGGGCCGTTCACTGTGTTGGCACGGCACGGCAACGCATACACGCTAGACATACCGTCTAGCATGCGCCTCCATCCGGCCTTTTACGTCGGACGGCTGAAGCCATACCGGCAGGACGAGCCATCTAGCTCGGCTGACCCGAAGCCTCGGCAGGAGCCGAGGCAGAAGCGGAGGACTTGGCCTCGGCGACGAGCAACCTCTCCTCCAGCGCGCGGACGCGCTGGAGCAACCCCTTCATCTGGGTCCCCAGCTCGACCTGGATATTCGAGGCGGTCTGCGAGACCGCCGCGACTTGGGCCTTCTGGTTCGCCAGCTCCTGCTTCAGGGCGGCGAACTCAGCGCCCTGCAGACGCTCCACGACGGTCACCCGGTCGTGGAGAGGCGCATACTGATCAGCCCGGGGCTGATCATACCCGGGGCGTGTTCCCACCCCCGCCACCGCTGATCCGTGACGCCCGCGGCTCAACCCGCTGGATTGTTGAGCGGATTGTTGACCATAGTATCCCGAAAACGAACCCTCAAGGGGCTCGTTTTCGTATTCGTTGGAGAGGATTTCCTCCCCATCGAGATACATGGGAGCCGCGGAACGTCTTGCTGGAGGACGTTCCGGAAATGGTGAGGGTGTACGAAGAGCAGTACGCGCTGGCGCAGCGGAAGTAACACGAGCGCTGCGATCATCGCTAGCGCCCGAACCCTCACGTGCTAAGAACTTAGCACGAAGCTCTTTGAGACTCTCGGGCACACGGAACGACGTGTACCCGTTCAGGTCGCGGTCGCTCAAGCGGACCGCGCCTGGAAAGCACTTTGTGCACTGAAAGCCCTCGGGCACAGCGCACGGCACATTTGCCTCCTCAGCAGCAACATGAAGTTGCTCCAGCTTTCCACGCTTCGAGTACGTCTCGAAGCGATCACGCGCTTGCTTAATCCGATCACGGTAAGCACTCGGCCTCTTGTTGAAGTTCTCAACAAAGGCGTTCCAGCTTTGACAAAGTGCCTGCCATTCGGGCACTTTGCTGCGAGAAGAAGTCTTCTTGCTTTGAAACCATCGGAGCTCATGAAAGAGTCCGATGTAGTAATCGCGCCTTTGATGCGTTTCCGCATCAAAGTGTAGCTCGGCAGCCACAGCGTCATCTTTGATGGCGCTGCATACGTACAGCGGCACCTCATTCGGAGGTACCGAGTTCCCAAACCGGTCCGCGATCTCGGACGCGGACGGCATCCATGGATCGCGCGCTGCAGGCGCAGCGCGCGGAGAGCCTTGAGCTTTAACATCACGCGCTGCAGCAGCAGCGCGCGGAGTACTGAGAGCCCCGGCGGAAGCGAGTGGGGTATCGCTCTCAGTACGCGAACGCTTCGAACTCGAAGCGTCCGATTCGTCCCCTTCACGCGGGCGAACGTTCTTGGCGTGAGGGTCGAGCGATTCGCTCGACACTGAGTCTTTACGCTTTGAGGGCGAGTCCTCCTCGCCCTCCATGTCTTCATCGTCGTCGTCGAAGTCGACGACGTCACCGTACTTCGCCTTCTGGCGTTCGAAGTAGTCGTCGATGGAGAGATGACTCCCCATCGACTTTGCGGTCTTCTTCTGAGGCGCGCTCATCGTTGAATGAGCGCGGATTTCTTCTCCAAAACGCGGAGAATTGACGAATGGTCAATTCCAAAAGATTGACGTGCGGGGACCCCGCGCGTCTAACCTTAAGGGGGGGATGGTGTAACGGGGTTACACGTACAAGTGGCTGCAAGCCACTTGTGAATTTAACAGATAGGTTATCTGTTAAGCGTTTTGGATACTTCCTCACATTGGTGTAAGACACACCGATGGATACATTGCAGTGGACCACCACAGTGAGTGGTCCACACATACCCAAAGATCCTATTGGTAGAAAGCATCATCTTTCTACCAATCAGAGACATGCATATTAGCGGGGCTCTGACAGCCAGCCGCTGTCAACCCTTTCATAGATGATAAACAGTTTTTAGCAGATTTTAGAGGAAGATCAATTTACAAGCAATACAGTTCTCATTTTGCCTTAAACTAACTACTTGGAGTCTTGTCTAAGTTAACTTATATTTGTGTACTCAAATATAATTAACCTAAGTAATTACTAAGTACTTACGCTTCCTCATACACGTTGCGCAACGTGTAAGCTAAAGTAGTGAGTCAAGTTAGACCTACTACAGATGGCTACATTGCCGGTCTGGGAGCTGCGGTAGTTGCTCTTTGAAGTTGGCGGTTGCCGTTTGGAGGGTCACTCTGAAGGGTCGTTCTGGCTTTTCGGCCCTTGGTGTCAGGCACACAAGATTCGGCCTGACCAGTCGCCTATGGATCTGGGCCAACGGGAGCCACAGGATTTGGGCGTCATCCGGATTACACCTGATTTGTACCCAGAGTAATCAGTGTAATCAGGTGATGACAGACCAAGTCCGCCCAATCCCGGCCACAAGATCCTGGCGTAATCAGGATATCACAGATTTGCACCCAAGTGTAATCAGTGTAATCGAGTGATGACTGACCCAGACAGGCCAATGGAAGGGCCGACGCGCATTCACGGGCGCCGCCAAGCCAGTAGCTTAGTGGGTGTCTCACCCTTGTTCAAGGTGTACCCAGGAGATGTTTGCACCCTTACTTGATAGGCCCTTTGTATGTGCATGTGCATGATAATAATCAGAGTTTGTTTTGCCCCGAAGACCGCAAGCTGCGGAGTTCGTCTTGCGCCAACGGGCGTGTTGCTACGCAGGGACCAAGTCCCTGCCCCCGGCGGCGCGCGCAAGGTCAAGTGGAGTCGCTACGAGTGTTCTACGGTCAAGCTCAGCTAACTCCAAATAAATTCAAGTTCAACAACCAAGCCTTTTCGTGTTTCGGCCCGGTTTGCCTCCGTTGTTGTATTTCCACACGCGGGACATTGGTTTTGCTGGGTTTTCTTGCTGGTTGGCTGGTTTCCTGGCGGTGCTTCATATTTTCGGGTGGAAGGTGCTCCGCTCTGAGGTTTCGGCAGAGCAACACCTGGGATAGTGGTTTCTGGGGTTGCTAGTGATATCCGTGTGGCGCGAATAGTCTGGGATAGTGGTTCTCAGCTTCGCTGTGTCGCCTACATCAAGGCGTGGTGCGCGGAAGTCCCAGGGTGCAGAGCGAGAACCCTGGATCAAGGCAGGCTCAGACCGAGCCAACTCACGGGGCCGCTCTGGTCTGAGGGGCGAGTGAAGACCGTTATGCGGCTCTCAGTCTGAGCCGCCGGAGGAAGTGTCGTGACTGGAAGCGACTCAAAGCTGGAGTCGCTGAGCAAGGAGGAGGCTGTGAAGGCCCAGAGTCCAAGAGCCTGAGAAGAGAAGTGGACTAAGAGTGTGTGAAGTGGACGTGTTTATATTCAAGAAAACGGAGCACAGCGGACTTCGCACGTGCGTACAAGGGCCTTCCAAGCAAGGAGCAAGCTTCGTCTGGGGGCATCTGGGAACGGTCGAGTTCGGAGGCAGCTGGTGTGGCCGACGCAAGTCTGGGCCCACAGCGTTGCCTTAGGAAGAACCAAGTCAAGGGATTGCAAGAGTGAGGAACACACGCCTCACCCAGCTTGGGATCTGAGATCTAATCTCAGATTCTGAGTTGAGTGGTCTGAGATCGAGGTCTAGCCGCGAGGCTATTCCCTGATTTTGGAGCCCGCATCGCCACACTTCGTTTCAGCTCCGGTTTTCAGCATCTCACGTGGCCGGGACCGGCAACGAACGCGCAGACGCTGGCTTCCGCATCGCCGCTAACCCATCGTGTGCAACCAAATTTTCATCACTAACTCCCGGCTGGTCGCAGGTATCACCGACGTTGGACATTCACGGTCTGACCGACATTTGGCTGAGTATCTCCGAGCGCACTCCGTTGCTGACTCCACGTTCGATCAATACTGGCGAGCGCTGACCAAGTGGACGACCTGCACGTCCCACCATGGTATAGCCCCCTCGCTTGCGGGCATGCCTCTCGCTGTCCAAGTACAGCACATCTCGGATTTTATTCTTCACGGCTTCCAGTACGGCTTCGGGTCCGGGGGGGGGGGGGGGGGGGCATTTGCAGCGACTCGATAATGGCGGTCCTCCTAGGTGTTCGCCACTTCTTTGCGGCATCCGGTCATGACTTCCCAATTTGACACACCGCACATCCGTATGCTGTTCAACGGAATCAGCCGCCTCGACTCACCACCGCGCCGAAAAGCACCAGTGTCGATCGGGCTTCTTGAACCGTGCTTCCGCAGCCTCGCGATGACTGAACCATTTGAGCAAGCCCTATGGGGGGTCATGTGCTTGGCGTTCTTCTTCCTCCTGAGGCGATCGGAAATCGTAGCAATTGCCGGAGGTTCCTTCAAGTGGTTTGCCGTTCGAGCTCAAGACATCGCAGTTCTAGACGTGGAAGGTCGGCCAACATTGACGCCTTCGAAGGCACAATCCGTGTGTATACGCTTGATCGGTTCCAAGACCAATCAAGGCGGCTCCTCCACAACACGCATGCTGTCGCGTTCTGGCACCCATTCCTGTGTCCCGTGTTTGGTGCCCTGATCCTACTCCGAGTCCGTAAAAACCTGCCCACCGACATACCGGCCGCAGTGTACCTGGACCGCCGCGGAAAGCCGGCCTGCATTGCAACGGCCAGCGTGGCAGAAGCTATCAAGCGAGCGGCTACGAGCACAGGTCAAGATCCGCGATGTTTCAGCTCGCATTCTCTTCGGTCCGGCGGGGCAACTCACATGTACCGATCTGGCATGGCCGCCCTCACAATCCAGTTTCGCGGCCGTTGGGTCTCCAATGCGTTCAAGACCTACACTAGGCTCTGCAAGGAGTCGGTGGTTACCCTGGCGGCAAGCATGGTAGCAGGCCCACAGGGCGATTCGACGTTGCATTAGTGGGGCTGACAGCATGACCATTTGGGGGCACCGCTCTCCTCGTCCCTTATCGGACTGAGCTGATGGTCGTTGCATAAGCTCCACGTCGTTGAACCCTCAATGTAGTGGAAAGCTGTATTCCATGACAGAGCCAGGGAATTGTGTTTTCCACTTCAGAATTGTGCTTCCGTTATACCGGTGCATACCGGTACATTGGGGGTGACTACATCGCAGACCAACCGATGGACGCGTGGCGTTTTCCCTCACTTTGTCTTCAGACCAACAAGCAAGCAACGAAGACCCGCCTCTCCTCGTCCCTTATCGGACTGAGCTGATGGTCATTGCATAAGCTCCCATTAATGAATCGTCGTTGAACCCCCAATGTAGTGGAAAGCAACACATACGATGCTGCTGCTGGTCACCAGCATGGTGGGGGTAGCAAAATATCTACCGCGAGAGGGAATGAGACCGCGCGTGGTGGTGACGCTTATCCCCCCCCTCTATCTCCCTCCCTCCCCCCAAGTTCGGGACCTTGGACAGCGTCTCGTCGTACGTGGCTACCTCCACAGTTGAAGAAGGAAGATGGGTGGTTAGCGGCCACTGTGTACTGTATCCGCAGGAGTTTAAAGCGGAGACAATAGTCCAGCTGCTTCAGTGCCCAATCGGTGTCGCTAAACTGCATGGCATCGCAATATTCGGAACTAGGATTGCATGTACGGCTTCTAATACATTCACAGAACGACACTACAGTGGAAATAACACGGTTTTAATTGTGCATTTGAGTTTACATTTGCTTGCGTATGTACTGGTGTTACTACTGCCCATGCCTTGGCGTGATCTACAACGGTTTTCTCGAATTTCATTAACCATTGGAGCTGATTCCGGCGTGGCATCGCAGATTCTAGCTTCTCGCAGACATACGAGGAGGACGCCAAGATGTGCCAGGTAGACATCAGCTACTTCGTCGGCGGCTTCGAGGCCTACTTCGAGAAAAGATGTTGTACTGCGAGCTGGATCTGGTGGTCTGCTTCAATACCGGCATCTGGGGCTACGACGAGTGGCTGCTGGCAGACTCGTACTGAACGAGGTGTGCGTGCCACTGCTTGTCACGTCGTACAATGAGCACGAAGCTGGAGACGACGAGGACTTGTTGAGCTAATGCCGTCCAAGTGGATGTGGTGGCCGGAGAAGAACCCGCGCGGTGCCAAGACACCGCGTGTGGAAAGGTCCTGCGATCGCAACTTGCTAGCAATGCGGACTGATTCACGCCACGGTGCCAGTGCTACATGCTGGAAAATCGTAAGCTCAAGGTTATGATAATAAGCGTGCGTTCGTATATATATATATATATATATATATATATATTAAGTAGCAAGGGGAAGTCTCTCGTGGTGTCCACTAGTGGGACGGCCATGACATCTATCATGCTCGTTGCGTCCTCGTCGCTGGGGTAAATGATTTCGGTCGCTTCAAGTAGTTCAATTATATAAGCACGAAACGATATACCTATACATCTCTATATTCCTCTGGCCTATGGCGCTGTATTTGGCTGTCTGCACCTGTCCAAGGCCCTCAGCGTTCGAATCAGCGCGCAGGCGTGGTGTCCAACTTGGAGCACAAGGGCTTTAGCTCCAAAAGCCTCACACCACTCGATTAAGTGCGATCACAAGATTTTCACACAAATTCTTGCTACATATAAGTTTATCCAAATAGTCGGTGTTTGCATCACAATTTATCCAAATAGTCGGTGTTTGCATCACAATTTATCCAAATAGTCGGTGTTTCGGATCACGACTTTTCATTGGAGGAAATACATCCCCCGACTGGTAATGAGATTCACAGCAGAGGTAAGCTATTAAAACACACTCGGAGTTGCGACTACTTCAGACGCTAGCAACTGCGGTACACGTGCTGCTGGGGGATGAGTTCCATGACCATCGACAAGTCAAAAACCTGCACCCTATGCAGGGTTCGAGAGCCTATATTGATTCCATGCCGGCACCTACTTGTCGCTGTTCGGGTGCTTGAATTTGCGTGACGTGCAGCTCCGTCCGAGTCCAAGTCCGAGTCCGAGCCTCGGAGGACAAGTTGTGCGGTTACGGTGACTTACGGATGTTGTAGATGCACTTGCAAACGAGATCATTGTCAACGCGCTACACGGCCAGCCACCGTTTCCAATGTTGGAGACCGAAAGCTATCCATACTACATAACCATCAAGTGGTGACACAACTCGGCGTCGTTAAATCCAGCACCGAGTCGAAGCAAGCATGTAGTTAGTCTTCAATTTGACAGCGGGATTCTACCTCTTCGGACTCCAGAAGTCAGCACCTTCCCACCCTTAGTACCACGTTCACCACCATGTCCTGTTGTCCATCGCTTCGATAGCTAGATCAGCGGAACAGACAACACGTGTGGTATCAGTGAACATGAAGGTGGTGATTACCTCTACTGTGGATCTCAGTACCAGTCGGAGAATATATTTCCTCCAATGAAAAGTCGCGATCCCAAACACCGACTATTTGGTTAAATTGCGATGCAAACACCGACTATTAGGATAAACTTCCTTGTGGGATTTCAGCGTGTGAGTTGGTAACTGCTGGTTTTCAGCGTGTGCCTGGGTATTCCGCGTGTGCCCGCTGTTTTGGGCGTGTGCCGTGTTTTCCCGTGTGATTTGTTGGTTTTCAGCGTGTGATAATATATTATTGCAGACACGTTATATCACTACTGAAGTCAAGTACAAACATATATTGTGATTGATAGTTCAGAAACTAGAAAATTGCACCGCATCAGATCATACAAACGAGTCGCCAGATCCAGCGGTGAAATTCAGAACACGTGCGAGCTCTTGAATGTCGTATGGCTCCGTTGAATGTCTTCGTCCGGGAAATCAATCCCCCAATAGTAGTTGCCGTCTTTAGTAAACCAAGGTCGCACAATTCCATCAATATTTCTCGTCGATCTGCCACTCTCGTCCTTGATCACCAGAGGTACAAGAACCTTCCAGTTCGTAGGAAATCCTGGTTTGGCTGCCAGTTTTGTTAGGAGCTTAGGAATTGAGGTCTGGCCTGTGTACGTCGAATCTTGCTGTCAAACCCTTGGTTGTTTGCGAGGACAGCCAGGAGGTCTCCGTGCAGGGATCGACTTCAACAGAACCTCCAAATTAAAGCCTTCAAGGATACTCAATGAAGCAATATGTGAGAGCACTGCCACCCCGACACATAAAACGCCTTACCGTCGCACCGATACTTCTGTCTAATGCGCAAAATCTACAAATACCGTTCGCAAACGACAAATTAGTCATAACATCATGAAATCGTCAGGAGCTGAGTCAATTGGGTCCGTCAAAATGGCCGCGGTGGCTATATCGAACTCTCAGCCGAGTCGGCGGATTCCAATTAACAGTGAAGAAAAATCGGCTGAGCCTGACACGGCATTGCGCCAACTTAGCCTAATTCACGAGGCAGGAGAAGTGGTCGCCGAGATCCGACAGGCGCGCGACACGACCACTCAGCTGAACGCTGAGTTCAATGATGGCGACAACTCGGCTGGGGCAACCAGGGGCAATCCACCCGCTGACAGGACCGAAGTGACCCCCAAGTCGCTCACAGAAAACACGGAGTCTCTCTGTGCTCATATTCCTTGCAATTTTGAGGGGTTTGTGCTATCATTTGACGGATCAGCTAAGACGACGGCAAATGGAGGCTACGGTAGCTGTTCATGGATTTTGTGGTGCTTACCGGCTTTGGCCATTGCGATTGCTGCGAGTGCGTACCTCCCGTCGCCTACAGTGAATATCTCCGAGTACATCAGCATGAACAATGGTGTCATGGCGGCACTGTCCCGGGGAGTCGCCGACTCCCGGTTTGTAATCCAGCAATCCATGGGGGCAATGACATGTAAGGAAGAAGCGTCGCAAATTGAGCTGGAGTGACACAAGAATTTGAAGAAAAAACTGAGTTTGGTTCGCGATATGCATGTAGTGCGCTGCTACAACGCAGCCGCTGATTCCCTTTCATCAGAAGCCCTGGAGTGTAAGGCAGGTCGAGTAATTCTTAGTCGAGAGGGAAAAGCTGCGTTGAAGAAGCTGAACAGAATCGCCGAGGTCATCTACAGGGGCAAACCCGGAGGTCCCAACGCCCACGGATCGACACGTCGCGTCAGCGCAAAGCCGAAGAGCCAACCTCGCCGAGTTCACTTCGAAGATGGTTACCACGAAGGCTTCACAGAGAAATATTAAAATCAGCCATAAAGAAGTCAACGCCAGCTGAGTGTCAAATTTTATCAGCCTTGCCGAGCTTCATCTCGCCGAGCTCCAATACGTACAGCAATTGCGGGTCGCAAAAAGCTCCAGCACAAACTCACCGTGTAGAGATCCAAGTCGAAGCCGAAGTCGACAATAATTGCTTCCCGAACGCAGCTGGTGCCGCCTCAGCAGCAACACAAGCTGAGCATTGATTACGTCCCTGCCCTTTGTACACACCGCCCGTCGCACGTAGCGATTGAATGAATCGGTGAAAACTTCGGAGCAAGGACGACAGACAGCTGCGTTCTCAGCTGAGAAGTTGAAGCATGTCAACTCGAAGGCACAACCCGAAGACGAACTCAACGACCTCAGTCCCCGCCGAGTAGCCGACACTCAGCGTGAATCCCCCCTGAAAGAGGGCCCGATAGCTGAGAAGACTCAGCGCGCCGGGAAACTCAAAGCTTGGCTGGGCGAGAAGGAATTTGAAGCCCAGAGGGACTCAACTGACACGACTACGCCGGTAAAATGTCCACCCGCCGAGTCTACACGGTACCCATTTAAGGAAGGAAGCCACGTCTGGTTGACTATGAAGCGCGTAAAGCCTCGCGTGAAGATGAAGTTGGTTCGTCACGTTGGCGTGAAGAAGACAGCCGACGAGCACTACAAGAAACGTGAAACTCGTCTACAGTTGGTACAGACTGCAGACGAGAGCTAAGTTACTGCACCACACGTTGACCACCGCCGAGTGATAAACAGGCTCGGCGGAATGGAAATGCTACTGTTGAAATTGCATGGAATATACTGAAGAAATGACGGAGCACGGGTTCAGCATATGGGCTACTTACAAGTAAATCGCCACTCAGCTGGCTTTCAAACCAAGTCGCGCTGACTCGAACCCAAGCTCAGCCGAGTCCAACCTCGCCTGGGGCACGTCGGCGTTGACATCAGCCGTGCCTCGCCGAGTCCAGCTTTCGCTGGGGTCAAGCCCAGTCGAGTCCATTTCGACTGGGGTACATCAGCTGTCTGCGACAGAAGAAACGTGAAACCATCTGCAAATGGTACAAGTTGCAGATGAGTGTCAAAGGCTATTGCACCAAAATGATGATTCATCGACTCGGCGAAGACCAGCAGACCGAGGCGAGCTGAAGAAAGCTGCTGCGTCAAACTGCATACAGTATATGAGGTACGAAATGGAGTTGTGGAGAAAACTAACCGTACCAAGCCAAACTTGCATCCCGATGGGCGGTGTGCAGCGGCTCAGCTAGTCTGTCAAGGGCGAGCTCAGCTGACAAGCAAGCCGACTTCCGAAGTCGACTGGAAGACCTGAGGCTTCGGCGACCTCGCCGAGTCAACTCTGAGGTCGAACTCAGCTGACAAGCGAACGTCCGAAGGCGGGTGGAGTGCCGGTCCTCGCCGAGTTCGACACCACCTCCTGGACGACCTAGAGCACGACATCATAGCAATTGTAACGGGGTTACACGCACAAGTGGCTACAAGCCACTTGTGCGTGTGTTAAGGATTTTAGATACTTCCTCACCTTGGTGTAAGTCACACCAATGGATACATTGAAGTGGTCCACCACAATGAGCGGTCCACACCTACCCAAAGATCCTATTGGTAGAAAACAGCATCTTTCTACCAATTAGAGACGTGCATATTGTCGGGGCTCTGACAACCAGCCGCTGTCAACCCCTTTCGTAGATGATAAAATTTTTTAGCAGATTTAGGAGGAAGATCAATTTACAAGCAATACAGTTCTCATTTCACCTAATCTGAGTCACTTGGAGTCTTTACTTGGTTTATATTATGCTTGTGTACTTAAGTATAATTAACTCAAGTTATTACTAAGTACCTACGCTTCCTCATACACGTAGCGCAACGTGTAAGCAAAAGTAGTGAGTCAAGTTAGACCCAGTACACCTGGTAGCACTTTGTAGTCCGTCCAACGACCGACTGCTTGACGTTTGTACGAGGTGTACGAACGCGGAGCCGAGAACCACATGAGCACGGAGATGCCCATGGAGACCTCCAATACGCCTGCAACGCATGTTGCACGCGCTGACTGCCCCCACATGTCTGACCCAGAGTGGGAGGCCCTCCAACGACTGTCAACAGTCATTGGACAAGCGGCGATAGCTACGATGCTGCGTACGCTATCGCCGACGGAGCATCATGGTGTTGCTCTAGGATTCATCATGAAGGAACAGCGTGACGCTGCTTCCTCAGTGACGGCGTCGTCAGGGACGACACCGCGTGCTCAATCATTAAAGTTGAGCGTAAGCAATTACGTGGGAAGAGAGGGCGAGCCTCTCCTCCGGTGGCTTGTCGAGCTCGACACAGCCATAGCGGCTCGACCCATCGTCGACCCGCTGTCGAAGGTCGCGTTCGCCATGTCCTGCCTTGGCGGACGCGCAAGGAGTTGGGCGTATGGACGCCGACTCTCCGATCCTACGTGCTTCAGCACGTACGAAGTGTTCAAAGAGGAGCTCAAACAAGCGTTTGAGACCCCGCAAAACGAGTTCCGGTCGAGGGCGGAGTTCCTCGACCTTCGGCAGGGTAAGCATGACGTTCATGCTTACGCGCAGCGCGCACGATATTTGGTCGCAAATATCGTGACCAATCCAATTGACGAGGCGACTAAGGTCGTCACGTTCATGAAGGGACATAGAGATGGGCCCGTGAAGACCTATCTCTTCCGAAAGTATCCGAGTACTCTCGAAGCTGCAATCACCCTTGTCGAGCAAGAAGAGTTTAGCCTGCGGCAGGCTAAACTCCATGCAACGTGCCGAGGCCGCAACCGCGCCCGGTAGCGATAACGGGAGGGCCAAAACCAATAGACCTCTCGAACGCAACAACTGCTGGTTACCAGCAGCAGGGGGGTAACGTGCGATGCTTTCGTTGTGGAAGGATCGGTCACTTTGCACGGGAGTGTACAGCTCCCATGCCCCCTGGAGGTGGCCGTCGTGGCGATGCTAGGCATCGCCGCGGACCAACAAAAAACGCGAACATCCAGTAGGCGCGGGGCGCCCTACTGGTAATGCAGTCACGCGTGCCGACATCGGGCCCGTAACACTGAGGACTGCAGCCCCCAGTGAGACTAGCTCTCGCTGCAAGAAACAAGATGACAGGCCGAACCTAGTCATCCTGAAGGTTTACGCGAAGAGAGCGAATGACTCTCTTCGAACTTTGGTAGATTCAGGCGCGTCGAACAACTTTGCTCGACTACGGAGCCTGCCGAGTCTTGACTTCGAGGAGGTAAATGTACCTCGAAGGCTGCTGGAATTGCGACTGGCAACAGGTGCCATCATGAAGACCGAGAAGCGCGTCGTGAACGTGCGCTTCTCGTACAAACAACGAGTGTTTGTCGAACACTTTATCGTCCTGGACCTGGACGATAAGTTCGACGTGGTAATGAGCATGCCGTGGCTTGCACGGCGTAATCCGGTGATAGACTGGAGGCACGCTCGTGCGCTTCGGCCGCGGCAGCGGAACAGAGAGTGATGGCCCTGTTACCGCAGCGCACGCACCTGGGGCTATGCGGGCTCCAAAATCAGGGAATAGCCTCGCGGCTAGACCTCGATCTCAGACCACTCAACTCAGAATCTGAGATTAGATATCAGATCCCAAGCTGGGTGAGGTGTGTGTTCCTCACTCTTGCAATCCCTTGACTTGGTTCTTCCTAAGGCAACGCTGTGGGCCCAGACTTGCGTCGGCCACACCAGCTGCCTCCGAACTCGACCGTTCCCAGATGCCCCCAGACGAAGCTTGCTCCTTGCTTGGAAGGCCCTTGTACGCACGTGCGAAGTCCACTGTGCTCCGTTTTCTTGAATATAAACACGTCCACTTCACACACTCTTAGTCCACTTCTCTTCTCAGGCTCTTGGACTCTGGGCCTTCACAGCCTCCTCCTTGCTCAGCGACTCCAGCTTTGAGTCGCTTCCAGTCACGACACTTCCTCCGGCGGCTCAGACTGAGAGCCGCATAACGGTCTTCACTCGCCCCTCAGACCAGAGCGGCCCCGTGAGTTGGCTCGGTCTGAGCCTGCCTTGATCCAGGGTTCTCGCTCTGCACCCTGGGACTTCCGCGCACCACGCCTTGATGTAGGCGACACAGCGAAGCTGAGAACCACTATCCCAGACTATTCGCGCCACACGGATATCACTAGCAACCCCAAAAACCTGTGGCGAGGTGCGGGCCAATTCCCGGCTTTCCAGATCGAACCTTGAATAAACGTAGACCGCCGAACGTCGGACTAGAGCTCAGAAGGCTCAGAGTCTTGGGGTCTCCGCTGAAATACCTCAGCTGAGCCCAACGACGGCTCGGATGAAACTTCCCAACCCCGGTCCTTGGTCAGGCGCGGCGTGTGCACCTCCCTTGCGATCCCCTTGACGGTTCTTCCTAGGGCTACGCTTTGGGCCCAGACTTCAGCCAGCCACAGCAACCTTGTTCCCACTTCAGATGTCTCCAGCGCTCTCCAAACGAAACCTGCTCCCCACTCAACAGGTCTCAGCTCGCACGTGTCCAACCCAATCTGCCCCGGGTTTTCTACAATACAAAACACGACACTCCACACGTAACTTGTCCACCTCTTCCGAGACCTTGGACCTGATCTCCGTAGCTTCTTCACTTCCTCCGGCGGCTCCAGCTGAGAGCCGCTTCCACAGGTCTTCACTCGCCCCTCAGACCTAGAGTGGCCCCGAGAAAATTGGCTCGGTTTGAGCCTGTCCGTCGTCTGGGTTCTCGCTCTGCACCCAGGGACGCCCGCGCACCACGCTCCAAAATGAGCGAAATTCAGCAACCGCACTGAAGACTTGAGCCTATTTCAGCCCCCGCGTAGTCGCTCCGCCGAAACCTCAGGAGAGTCACTTACTCCCCGAAAATACGAAATACGTGTCGGTAATGTCGTCCAGATCACGTAATAATATAAAATAGCTAATTAAGCTCCTCCTCACACCGAGGCACACCCAAAAAGACTATATGGGGTTGAATTTTGATGGAACCGGTCCTCGGCACCCTTTTACACAAGGAAATACTCCCACTTGCGTCCTTCGGGGAAAATTCGATTCTGATTCAATTATCACACATGCAAACAAAGACCTATCAAGTGGGGGCGCACAGCGCCGTTCAGAGAGCACCCACAAAGGGTGCTAAGACCATCTTGAGAGCTGCCAGTGTGCCTAAGGCATTCGGCGCTTCAACCTGAGTTTTAGCCAATAATGGGCCGAGCTCAGCAAAATCCAGCGTGGTCAGGCATGGGTTCGGCAGATCTTCAACGAAGCTTCAGTGATGAGTAGCTGATCCCCGGTGACTCATTGGTCGAAAGTGTGTCGTACCCGGGTACAGCTGGTCCCATCCCGGCTGATATATGAGTCCGTCATCATTTGATGACGCGACCCTCCAGCAGCGCGCATTCACCGTGTACCCATCGGCCACTCTGAGCCCCCATAGTCTCAGGCGAGATTCCAACTGAGACCCCCGGCATAAATGTCCACCAGTGTCCGCATCATCTGAGACCTGGGTCGCCAAACTGAGACTCCGGAGCGTCCGCTGAGCCGAAGCATATCCCGCTGAAACATCTGAGCCGAGACATACGTATTCCAGCTCTTCCGGCTGAGACCACCCAAGCTCAGAGCAGTGAGATCTGAAACCAACTGGCTTCAGCTGAGACCAGCTAGTCTCAGTGATCCAAGCTGAGACCCGGAGACTTCAGTTCTTCCAGCTGAGACTTGGAGACTTCAGCGCCTTCACCACCAAAGCTGGCCGACTCCCAGCCGAGCTGCAGCGAGTTCAGCTGAGACCAAGTCGGCTCTGTTTGCCGCGCATCCAGCCATCAACAGGTGTCTATCCGGGACGTCTGAGCTCAGCGTAGCTCAGCGGGGTGACCGCAATCCGAACTTCACAGGAGTCAAGCCAATCCATAGTCAACTTCAGTCATCGTGGCTTCAGAGTCGCAATAGTCTCAGCGAAATAGCTAGGCCTCCCAGCTGAGACCTGGGGCTTCGGCCGAGAGTGTGTCCATGGTCTCCGAGCCAGTTCTTGTTGAAGCGGCGGTTCCTTGAAGCCAGCTGCCCTCTCCTATCCACTAAGGGTCGTGCGTGGGACATAGAGTGCGTTGGCGGCAGGCTATTGACGGGTTCGCCGGAAAAATCTGAGCGAGCCTCGTCACAAACCACTATCCCAGGTGTTGCTCTGCCGAAACCTCAGAGCGGAGCACCTTCCGCCCGAAAATATGAAGCACCGCCAGGAAACCAGCCAACCAGCAAGAAAAACCAGCAAAACCAATGTCCCGCGTGTGGAAATACAACAACGGAGGCAAACCGGGCCGAAACACGAAAAGGCTTGGTTGTTGAACTTGAATTTATTTGGAGTAGCTGAGCTTGACCGTAGAACACTCGTAGCGACTCCACTTGACCTTGCGCGCGCCGCCGGGGGCAGGGACTTGGTCCCTGTGTAGCAACACGCCCGTTGGCGCAAGACGAACCCCGCAGCTTGCGGTCTTCGGGGCAAAACAAACTCTGATTATTATCATGCACATGCACATACAAAGGGCCTATCAAGTAAGGGTGCAAACATCTCCTGGGTACACCTTGAACAAGGGTGAGACACCCACTAAGCTACTGGCTTGGCGGCGCCCGTGAATGCGCGTCGGCCCTTCCATTGGCCTGTCTGGGTCAGTCATCACTTGATTACACTGATTACACCTGGGTGCAAATCTGTGATATCCTGATTACGCCAGGATCTTGTGGCCGGGATTGGGCGGACTTGGTCTGTCATCACCTGATTACACTGATTACTCTGGGTACAAATCAGGTGTAATGCGGATGACGCCAAGATTCTGTGGCTCCCGTTGGTCCAAATGCATAGGCGACTGGTCAGGCCGAATCTTGTGTGCCTGACACCAGGGGCCGAAAAGCCAGAACGACCCTTCAGAGTGACCTTCCAAGCGGCAACCGCCAACTTCAAAGAGCAACTACCGCAGCTCCCAGACCGACAATGTAGCCATCGCTTGTGTACCCACTTCATATGCGAGACCACGAAGCCGCACTTCAGGCCCTGCAGGCACGCCGTAGGCTTTTAGTCACGTCCTAGGCTCGGAGCGTCAGCTGTCTTTCACCAGTTGCCACTTATCCTCACGAACATCGTGCATCCAGACACCAACTTGCGCCCACAATCACCGTGTCTCAGTTTTGGCGCGAGTAGAGGGACTGCCGGGCTGAAAACCTGAGCTGGGGGCAAATTGTTGATTCCATATCCCGGCTGTCCAACCAATTTGACGAGTCTCAGTTTTGGTTCAACTTCTGGGACTCTGAGTCTGGGAATCTGAGCTGGGGGCAACATTACGATTCTGATTCCATATCTCAGCTGTGGCACCCCAGAGCCGAGATGAAATCAGACGCCGCACGCCACGCCCTCTTCCCAAACCCCAGACTGCACATCTCAGGGTCTGGTGCACAGACAAACCTCAGACCGAACTCCAAATCACAAAGTCTCAGACTTTTGCCATCACTCTCAGGTCTCAGAACACCGGGCATTCCAAACTGTGAGGTCACGAATCTGAGACCTGGGTCTGAGACTTAGGCAATCATGGGGCTTCAAATTACAGACCCAGAAGGCCTGGGCTCAGCTCTCCGCCCAGAGTCCGACTCAAGGCCTGGAACCTCAGATCTGTGGCCTCTAGAGCGATTCTCAGACCTCAGACCTCAGACCGAATTCAAATATCAGACCTGGGGGTCTGGGGTCGCTGCCACTCGACGGTCGCAGAGCTCAGTTTCCAGATGTAGCCATCACAACCTGAAGTATGTACAAAAACCTGACTTGTGTCAAGAAATATCCACGTTTCAAGTGACATGTGGCCGGTACGCGGTAGGGTTTGGACTTCTGACTGATGTGTCCTGGCCTATAATTGGCTCGGACCTCGTCACAACGGTCCCTTATGTCCGCTGGGTCCAAAGAGATCATTCTCGAGTTGGCCCCAACGCACATAACCGGAAGATGCCCACACTCGCCCCGTCCCGGCCGCGAAATCTCTTGCCGCGGCTCCCGGATCTCGGGCCCAGCCATTTCACGAACAGTCCGGAGTCACAGAACTTCACGTTGCAGCGCTGGCACGCGCAGTACTTCCTTCGGATGGCGGACGACCACGCGGCCAACCAGCGGCTCCCCGCGCCATCGCAAAGTGGCGGCGGACAAGATGTAGGATCGCGGGGCACTCCTGCGACTCTCGCAACCTCCGGCGGCTCGTCCACGGCGGTCAACAGCACGTTCACGACCTCCAGCGGCATGCCTACGGTGACCAGCAGCGTGCACACCACACCCGCGGCCACCACAGGCGCCTTCACGTCGACGATGGCCTCCGCGAGTGCATTCGCGCTGACGGCGACCCCCTTGGGGATGGCCACCGGCTCCACGACGTCCTCAGCAGCATCCAGCATGTCTCCAGCGACCCCCTTGGGGATGCCCACCGGCTCCACGACGTCCTCGGCAGCATCCAGCATGTCTCCAGCGACTCCGGTGTCAGCTTCCACGGTCGAGCGTTCTGCACCGGCACTACCGGCTTCGCAGCTACCGTCTGGCCTCGTTTTCGTCGGCCACGCCCCCCTCGGCGACCACGACCCTTGCATCGGCGGGCACAACGGCCTTGACACCACCGCCAGCGTCTCCGGCGGATCCTCGGCGGTCATTCACGCTCTTCAGTCCCTCGCAGCGCCACTCGTCGCCCGTTCCGTCCACCTTTCGGGTCCCCGCGACGCTTGACGACGTCAAGAACCGCGAAAACCTCGTCGATGGGTTGGAAGGTGTCGCGTGCATTGAAGACGTCACGCGCTTCTCGAGCAACGAGTTGGCATGGTTGAGCAGGATGGCACATGTCACCGCTTCGCATGACGTGATCCAGCCAGTCGCTTCCGCGCCGCTGAACTTTTCGGATCCAATATCGCGTATTCGCTTCGAGCGAGAGACCGTCCCCCTGGTGCAATGTTTCGGCGTGTAACACTTCGCGCGCCGCGTTGTCGGCACGGCTCAGTGCTGGCAGCGCGTGCTGAACTACGCTCAAGCGCTCGAGCGTCCCAGTCCCGGTGGTGCGGCCCACATTCAAGTCGGGCAGCTCTCGGCTGAGATCAATCGGCTGACCGTGGAACTGAAGCGCGAGCGCGAGCGCCACCCTCAAGAGATGCGCGACTATCAAGGCTGTCACCAGTACGACGCTGCCGCAGCCGGGCGAGAACAGATGGTCCGTGGTGAGCTCCAGGCCGCTGAGGCTCAGCTCAATTTCCAGCTGTCCGAGAACAAGAAGCTTCGGGCTCAGCTCAGGGTGCAGCCACCAGCCCCACCTCCGGCCAGCAGTCCGGATCGGCTACTTCAAGCTGAAGTTCAAACGCTAACCAAGAGGCTGAACGACGCGCAAGCTGAGAACCAAGCGCTTTGCGGGCAGCTGGCAGCGACCTCGCCGCCTGCCAGAGCACCCTGCACGCCAGCGACGTCTACACGACGCAGCTCAAGCACCAGCTGCTGAGCGCGGTCCCGTTCTCAGCTGAGGCGCTGATGAACTTCCTCATGACGAACTGCAGCGCTTCGGGGCACTGGGCGCGCCTGTATGAGCTGCTTCAGCGTTTCCAGAGCCAGACGGACGTCCCAGCCAGCTTCAGGACGACGCTCCAAATCTCGGCGCGGGACCAGACTTCGGATGACTGTGGGCCCTACGTTCCGCTCAACACCGCCGACCCAGTTCCAAGCCCAGCGTCCGCGATAGTTCTCAGCGCTGCGGCTTCGACGTTGACGTCTCTCTTGGGTTCGGGTGCCTCCGGCGGCGCCAGTGACATCGGCTCAGGTTCCCACTTCGGTCCCGATCCAAGCTCAAGCCTCGGCTCAGCCCAGCAGCACGTTAGCACAGCCCAAGGCCACGTCAACAGCAAAGCCGAGCAAGAAAAAGAACAAGAAACCAAGCTCCGCCCGGACGCCTTCGCTGAGCAGCGCTCGAAAGGCTGGTGGCAAGGTAGCCAAAGCTCCAGCCCAGCCAAGCACGTCTTCCGGTCTTCTCACCGCTTCCAGCACAAGTCCATCCAAGCACCTCAGGATCAAGCGTATCAACGATCGGATGAGTCTGCCCGGCTACCCTTCGTCTCATTCGCCCCAGAAGGTTCGCGCCTCCAAGGAATCTCCGTCCCGGGTCTCAGATCGTCTGGCAGCGCTCAAACTCCCCCGACATCTGCCGTGGGAGCATGTCCGTGGCGACGTCAGGGAATTGATGCGCGCTGGCGTCGACTTCTGGGACGCCGTGGACCAAGCCGGGAAGGCGCAACTCCTGCATGACTAATTTGGGAACAAGGCCCTCGTGAGCATGCTGGTCTCGGCGATCTACTGGGAGCAATTGGACTCCACGCCTTGGCTGGCGTACGTGCCGTCAGCATACTTCGAGGCAGCGATCAAGCGGGTCCGCGACGTGCACTTGAGTCAACGGCCGCCCAACTGGGATCCCTTGCCTGAGAAGCCCAGCCCAGAGGACGAGGACGACGACTCTTCAATCGACACTGACTTCTCAGATGTCGACGACGATGCCGATGACGATGATGATGAGCTGGGCAGTGGCGGGCACTACCAAGTCAAGAGCTCCAAGTCAGGTGCCGCTTCAGGGAGAAGCTCCAGTGGGGGCAAAAGGATACGCGACCCAACTTCGTCCGCCGGTGGCTCAACTTCCAAGCGCGGCAAGACTTCGTCCCGTACAACTTCGCATGGTAGGTCCAGTCCTGTTGATCTGCAGGTTCCAGTGTCTGACCAAGCGATTGACCCAGCTCGTACATTGGCTCCGCAGCAGATCTCAACTCGCTCGAGTGGACGCTCTAAGGCAGGACTCGCAGCGCGCCCAGATGATGGAGTTATCGAAGAACCGCAACCGGGCCAAGGTAGCTGGCTGCATTATGGCATCAGGGTCCAAGACCTTCCTCGGCAGACGTTTGGCTTCCCCAGATACGCGCCGTGCAAGAGCCATATTCAGCACCTGCACCAGCGCTGGGAACCGGTCGAGTACTTGGAACTTCTCAAGACAAAGCCCTGGGATGCCATGTGGAATCAGCGAATCCAGACTCTGGTATTCTTTCGATGTCGCGACTTGGGCCCGGTTATGGTTCGCGCTCTGAAGCGCGTGGTCAACTTCATGAGCCTCTGGCGGCGAGCTTACTGGGAACGCTTGCACTGGGTCACGATGGATACACGTTTTGATTATGAAGCCATGGCTGCACTTTTGGGCATTCCTGAGCTTGTGGATCTCTACCGTGACCGCAAGGAGCGCAGTGCCGAGTTCGAGGTTCGGCGCCGGGAGCTCATGGATGATCTGGGAAGCATCAAAGGCCACACGGATGATATCTGGTCCGAGTCTGGACTCTGGGTCGTCCCTCACGATCCTTGTCATTGGATCCTTCGCGACCCAAGTCTCCAGATCTCGCTCCCAGATCAGCTCGAGACTTTGGACGATGCTGAGCCGGCTCGCACGCAATTCGCCACTCGCAGCTCGGACGACGCGTTTCTGGACCTGGCCCCTGCCGAGCTCCAAAGAGACCCACTGGACGACGAAGAGCGAGCCCAGAATCCGATCGACCCAAGCATCATTTTCGATCAAGCTGACTTGGAAAGGGTTTTGGAGAGCCTTCGGCGCCACCGAGGAGAGGAGGATGAGTAGTTCACTGAGATGTAGCGTTTTTAACTTAATATGACGTCCTCACAATTTTGCATTGCGTGTGTCACTTGAGTTCTTATGCATCTCAGCTAGGAACCGCTTCGGCTCACTCGAGGCATATTCAGAATAGGGTAAACATGTAAAACTTCAACAAATTTCAAACACAAAGCAACATTAACAAATGCACCGTTTGGGCTGAATACCTCTACTGAGCCTCAGGCTCAGGAGGTTCATCGCCAGCCTGCATAGCTTTAAACCGTGTCTGCGCTCGCGTGCTCTTGTTGAATTCGTAAAGTAAAGCTCCACAGTTCAGCTGCGACATTGGCAGCCACTCCAACTCCGAATAACCCTCCCACTTTACCAAATACTCTCGGACTCTTCTCGACGTCCGGGTTCTCTTGACTCAGTGGACATCTCGGATGGCCTCAACTTCGTAGACGTCCTGAGTTTCATCGGGCTCGTCAATATCCTCGGGTAGTAGGGCTGCATCTAGGTTAGCTTCCTCAGAAACTTCAACCTGAGCTGTGGGTCGGTCTGGAAACAACGCTCGTGGCTTGAGTCGACTCACGTGGACCCACGGGTAGACCATGTACCCAGTCCCCTCAATTTTCAGCTTGCACCGATAGTCATCTGAAACTTACAAGATCCGGAACGGCCCATACCAGAGATGAGCGAATTTCTTGCTCAGTCCAGGTTGCACTCGGGCCAGGTATAGCCAAACAGCATCACCGACAGCAAACCCTGACTTTAGCTTGTCAGAGAGCTCAGCCCAGACCTTCGTATGAGCTTCCGAACGCTTCTCTTTGGCTTTAGCTTGGAGATCCTTAGCCCAAGCCTGGGCGTAATCATATTGCCTCCGCACGTTCCGTCGACACTCATAAGCAGTCCTTTGATCCAACCTAGCTGGGGGAGATCCCTGCATAGCTGAGACCGTGCTCTTTGGATCCCAACCGTGAACCAAATAAAATGGAGTGTCGCGACGAGTAGCGTCGAAGGACGTGTTCAGAGCCCACATCAACTTCTCCACTTGGTCGTCCAAGTCGCTGTGGTCAGGCTCGGAGACGTAGGCTCGGATAGCTCGGACTACGGTTTGCACAGAGCGTTCTTGCTGGTCATTGGCCTGAGGGTGGTAGGCTAGGGTCGCACGCTGTCGACTTCCCAGCATTTCCCTGGACTCGGTGAACACCTCACTCATAAACCGAGGATCTCGGTCATGGCGCAGGATTTCACTCACCCCAAACTTCTGAAAGACATATTCCATGTAAACCTCAGCCACATCCTGAGCTGTAGTAGAACTCATAGGCCGGTCGATGACATACCTTGATAAAGCACACTGGAAAAGCAGCAAGAACACATTGCCACGGTCCGACTTAGGAAGATGTGTCACAAAGTCCATAGAGACCACCTCAAAGGGCCGAGGCGCCAGAATATTTCCAGGCGAAGGCCTTGGGTTGGGAGGAGCTCTTTAGCAGTGATACAGTCCACACATTCCTTTATATAGCGCTCCACAACCGGATACATCCCAGGCCAGTAGTATTCCTGGCGAAGTCTCTCGA
The DNA here is from genome assembly GCF_018691715.1 of Phytophthora cinnamomi. Lineage (NCBI taxonomy): Eukaryota > Oomycota > Peronosporomycetes > Peronosporales > Peronosporaceae > Phytophthora > Phytophthora cinnamomi. Next base: position 709,710 of record NW_027150957.1, read on the forward strand.
AGGTGCGAGTAATTCCCTGGTGGCCGCCTTGATAGCTTTCATGGCTCAGCTGCAACAGGTCGTCCCTGAGAGCGGAAGGTACTACCAATCTCAGATTCCCAGCGGCGTCCCTGGGTCCGCCTGGAGTAGGACGGCTCAAGTAATACAGAATATCCCGAAAGTCCATCACATAACGATCCATAACCTTGGCCACATCTTCAGCTTCGGCAGCTGACAAGTCCTCAAGCTCGCCTTTAAGATAAGCTCTGGGCTTTTTTTGTCCAGGGCTCAGCTTCTTGCTTCACGAGGATTCGTCGCCACCTTTCGGCTATTGATGCGCGGGCGTCGTCATCTCAGGTACATATCTAGGCTCTGTCTCAGCCTGGATCCCTGAAGTCTCAGTTGGGGCTTCTCTCACCGCATCCGTGTCCGTTTCGTGGCGCCGGGCTTGATTGCGAGTGACCACGGAGATCTTTGCGTCAGGAGTCAATGGTTCAGCCGCAGCTTCGAGAGAGGTTGGTTCCGTCTCGGGTCCAGGTGCGGTTTCTGTGACAACCGAGTGTTCCGCCGAGGAGTTAGCAGGTTCAGGTACTTCCGATTTCACCAATTTCTCAGGGATCCGGATCATTTGTCTCAGCTGACTCAGCTCCACCGGGTCATCAACCACTACTGGGCCTTTAGCAAGGAGTGTCTTTGAGGTCACATAGTGCAGTAGCGTTAAATTCTCGCGTGACATGTACTAATCTCAGCGACTTAAACTTGAGGCGGGTAGACTCGAACTGAACCAGCAATAATTGGAGCCCAGGGTTCAAACACTGAATCAAACGCTGTGCCTGCTGAATAGCAATTCGAGAATCTCCAACTACAACCAAATCTTAGATTCCACGTTCCGATGCCATGCGAGTACCCTCGATTAGACCATGATACTCAGCTTCATTCACTGTAACACCTTCGAAATGAAAACCTTGAGCTTCTACAACGTCCCAGGACGGCAACTTCCACAGGATGCACCCAGAACTGCCTCGCCGATCTGAAAGTTTGGCTGCCCCGTCGAAACCAAGTAGCCATCGCTCGTAATCAGCTTCGAGCATCTCCAGAAGGATGGGCGGAGCTCGGACTACACGTCCCTTAGCTGGAATCAGGTTCTCAGTGATTCTATCAAGCTGCTCCCGGGGGGTAATCCCAGCTCCCAGAACTGCAGCGAGTTCGTCTTCATCACGCTCTAATCTGTGAACCTCCAAGGGCCATCGAGCCAAGCGAGCAGCCCACTGCTCACAGCGACCTTCCAGGGACTGAGACCTGAACAACCACTTCAGAACTGAATACCGGGTGTAGACCTTCAGCAATTTGCTTCCAACCATGATTGTGTAGAAAAGTCTGAGAACCCTGAGTAGGGCTACGACCTCTTTCTCAGCTGGGTGGTATCTGAGCTCCTGATCATGAAGCACCTTCCGGTGCAACGCAAGGATGAATTATTCCATCATGCTCTTGTCCCAGCACGCCACAGACAGCCCAGGGGTTGGCGTGAACTATAATCACAAACGGCTTTTCCCTGTCTGGGAGTCTGAGCAATGGCGTCGAAACAATTTTCTCTTTCAAGATTCCAAATGCCTCCATAGCTCGACTGAGATCTCGGCCTTCCCGGACTTGATCGTCGGTCAACTCATAGAGAACAGAGTCTTCAACTGGGAGGTCTTCAATGAACTTGTCATAGTGATTGAGACTTCCCAGAAATGACCGTACTCCCTTCAAAGTCGACGGGAACGGCAAATCCCGGACTCCCTTGGCGATTTCCGGCTGAGTTCGGATCCCCTCAGCGCCAATTTCATGGGACAAGTACGGGATCGTCTTTTTACCGAATTCGCTCTTGGGTAGGCTCACACAAATTCCCCAGTATCACAGTCGGTACAACAATCGATTCAGGTCGATACACAATCTTTCCCAGGTCTCCGCTCCATTGGCGATGTCATCGATGTACGAACTTCGTCCCAGAACTGGGGTCAGCTGAGGAGGGGCTGCGATGTTTCTCCGAAACACTGTCGGCTCTGCAGACAACACCGGCAATTCATTCTCAACTCCATCTGAGCCCTTTGGCTTAATCCCCAGAAACCCCAGCACATCTGGGTCTACTTGAGCCTCTTCCGAGGCTGGGAGGCGGACAAATCCCCACAGACAATTGTCCAACATTTGTTGGTAGATCAGCGGGGCATTTTTCAGTCCAAACGGCATGCTGGCCCACTGGTAATGAATTAGGGCAAATAAAAGCCGAGGTGAGCTTAGCCCTGATCGTCATAGGCACGCCCAGAATCCACTAGCCATATTCAAGCTGAGAAACCAGATCGCACTCTCAAACCCAATTAGTAAGTCATCGATCAAAGGCAGAGGGTAATGAATTAGCTTGATCAGCTGGTTCACCAGTCTGTAGTCCATGCAAAGTCGAATACCAATTCCATTCTTCTTCATCACAATGACAATGGGTGATGCCCAATCTGAGTGTGAAGTCTCGATCAGTCCAGTTTCCAGTAACTTCTTGAGAAGATCGTACACCTTCGCCAACAGATGCGGAGGAATCGATCTGGAGCGCTGAGCTATAGGCTTGGCGTCACCAACATCCAAATCACAGACAACACCTCGCGCAGGGGCTGGGAGTGCATTCCCATCTCCCAGAAAACTTGCGTGATGTCTTTCCAAGATCTTCCGGGTCTGGGAGTCCATCTCAGATGTGGTTTCACCAACTTCGCCGATGTTAGCTGAGCTCAGGTCCGCTTTGGGGTTCAAGTCGTTCAGGTCAGGGAGAGCCGCTAGTTGATCTCGGAGATCGCTCAACAGCGCGCTTCCTTCATTATAGAACACCGTAGCTTCTTCACCTATCTCAGCTTCCATTCTCAGGCATCGAGCAAAGGTCTTGTCTAGCTGAGATCTGGGATTGCCCACAAAACTCTCAGATTGTCTCGGAAAAACTCTCTTCAGCTCCTGATCGACACTCTCAGAAGTTTCACCACCCCCAATAAGTGACACGGGAAGCGTTTCGGAGATTCATCACTCTCAGGTTGAGAAATATCTGGACCCACAATCTGAGCGCGACCTACAGCACTCCTGGGACTCTCCTCAGGCTGAGAAGGAATGTCCGATGGCAAAAGCGGGCAGGTCTGATATTGAGCTGAAGTTGGATCCATAATCTGAGATCTCGGCTCAGATTGGCCCTTAACGACATAGGCCGCTGCTATCTCAGTCTTCTTTGGTCTCCGGCTCAGATTTTCTCGCAAATCTCGGGTTCGTTAAGATCTTCTGAGGCCAGGGATAAAAATGCTTCTCAACGGCAGGGGGGGGGCTCGTTCAACTCCCGGAGTTTCTCAGCTTCCACTTCCCGTCTCAGAAAATCCTCAGAGGGCCCAGCTTCAAAGATCAACTATGCCCATTCCCGATACTTCCGAGATCGCAGCCGCACAAAAAAATCTCCATGTGGCAGGTAATCCTTCTCCACCAAACAAGCAACCACAGTGTGTTGATATACTGGGGTCAACCGGTCTGAGATATTGACGATCGTGACTGCTTTCGGTTTCCGCCCAGTCCCGTAGATGAATTGTGTCACCCACTGCTTGCCCCTCCCAGCCCATTCCTGGACTTTCTGAGGGTCGGCACGGTCATACTTCACGGGACGAATTACAAATTCTCCTGGTTGTAGCCAGGTGGTTTCCAGCATTCTGACTCCGATTTCCAAACCAATATGATCCACCCCAGGTCCTCCAACTAAGAAAAGACTTTCCTCATCTGGGAGGTGGACCATGCCTTCGTGGGCGCAGAGGCTAACCCCAGCAGCAATCATGAAGTCCATTCCCAGAAGACAGTCAACACCTTCTCCAACATTACCAACCCAGATATCCATGATGTAAACAACCCGAGTTCCGAGCGTCAACTTGATCCTAGCTTGTGCTGAGACATAGGTGGGAACGTCCCCGACCCCAGTTATTTTGAGTCTGTAACCACGTCTGATCTTGAGCCTTAACCCTTTCGCGAACCAAAAGAAAATTACTTGGGTTTGTATAGTATACAAAAGTAAGTGGTTTGGAAGTTAAAGAGCGCAAAATGCCCCGTTTTTCAAAATCACTGTACGCAACGGGTGTACCAAAACACGGTGTATAGAAAAATAGAAGGGCGCAGAATGCCCCGTTTTGAAAAGCTTTTCCATTGGCTAAAAACCGCTGATGGGCATCAATGCACCAATAAAGATGAGGCTAAAACGAGGCTTATTTTTTGGCCTTCCCCTTTTGTGTACGGCGATCTAGAGATCGGCATACAGTAGTGGCATTTATGCTGCTTTTAGTATGGTATTGTGGCGAAACAGTTTATACTGCATTGACTATAAATCGTTTGAAACTGGATCTCTAAAAGTATCTTTGCTTCAGTATGGTATGTGCGGCGACCTATCTTATAGGATACTGGCCTTTGCTCCAACCTTCACTCCCTCATAACGAAAATATGGAGCGCGGCGACAAGCGGGGCCTGGACGACGCTGGACGCCCCAGAAGCAAGCGCCGACGCGGATACCTCGATGCTGCCGCTCCACCTGTAGCCGACGCCACCGATGCGTTTCTGTTTAAGGAAGCATGGCGCGTGTTTCGTAGTGACGGGTGGGCAGCAAAGCCGCCGTCTACGCGAAGTCTCGATACAAGATACAGATACGTGCGTCCTGGTGGAAATTCGGCAGGTACAGAAGGGATTGACTACGTATTGGGCGAAGCTGGCGTGATTGCCGAGTACATGAAGAGTGTGAAAGGCGTCAATCGTTCTGGACTTGAAAGTCAAGGCGAACTCGACAAAGGTAATGTACAGCAGCACTAGAACTCACGATTTTTAGTATTCATATTGGTGTGTTTGGGGTTGGTGGTGCAGGTATCAACCGCGCAACTGTATTCTGCGCAGACGGAACTGTTGGAGTTCGTGTGGCTCTTGGCAACACAACCGCCACTGGTGGTGATCGTGTGGTTCATGTTGGCGACGCTACGAGTGCTGTAGGTGGCGTTACTAATGCGCGTGCGGTTCGTGGCGACGCCGCCGCAGATGGTGGTGATCGAATTGGTGGCGTCGGCGCAGACGCTGCTGCTGCTGGTGTGCGTGTGGATTTCGGCGACGCAGCTGCAGATTATGGTGATGCGCGTGCGGTTCGTGGCGGCGCAGGCGGTGGTGGTCGCGGTGGTGGTCGCGGTGGTGGTGGCGTCGTCGCAGATGCTAATGCTGATGGTGTGCGTGTGGATTTCGGCGACGCAGTCGCAGATGATGGTGGTGCGCGTGCGGTTCGAGACGGCGCAGGCGGTCGTGGTCGCGGTCGTTGTCGCGGTGGCCGTGGTCGCGGCGGTCGTCATGGCGGAGAATACATATGTGGTGAAGGACGTGAACGTGGGCGCGGACGAGATCGTGGTCGTGGTCGTGGTAGTGTGCGCGGAGGCGGACGAGGTCGTGGTCGTGGTCGTGGCCGTGGCCGTGGCCGTGGCCGTAGCCGTAGCCTCGGACAAGCTTTGGAGAGAGCTTTACCGAGTAATGGTTCTGGGGTATGTGCTCGAGCTGAAACTTCAGTTGCGTTTACTCGTCAGGGTCTCCGTCGTAACCAAGCATCGGCAAGAAAGGAAGCTACTATTCAAAGTGATGACGAAAGTTCCTCAGGCAACGAATCTGGTAGCAACAACGGTAGTGAGGACGAGTGGAACATGGATTTGGCTAGTGACACTTGTGACGATGATGATGAGTCGAGTGATAGCGCGGTCGATGCAAGCACCAGTGGAATCGAGCCGCCTCCAAACCTGCCAGTCACGGTAAACGGAGACGTTGCATCAGATGACCAAACGCTATCGCAATTGTATTCTAACACGCTGGTTGCGTTTTCGCCAGCTCGAGAAAAATGGATGGCGAAGAAGAAATACAAAGGTGTTGGAACTGCTTATATCATTGGTCGGGTGTGCCGATGCATCAAAAAATCTAAGAAGGCACCACTTTTGTTTCATGTTCGCTGGTTGGACTCTCAGTTCCAGAGCCATGGAGAGAACGGCTCGGTCGATGTGGTCCAGAAGGGACACTATAACTACAATATACTCCACCGTGAGCCCGCCCAGGTCGGGTGGCGTTCCCTATGCGAGCAGACAGAAGTCAATGACATTGTGATGGACGGAGATTTAGAAGATCTAGTGGAAGAGTATGTGAGCTATAAACCTCCCGAGTTCTTTCCAACAAATCTACGCGAGGTAGAGATCATCCAGAACATGCGTTTCGACCCAAGTGAGCAACTCGAGGAGCCTGCGGATTTATTCAAACGCACTGACGGTTCCACAGCAACAGTGGTTAGAGAACAGTATCGTCATTTGTTCGAACATTCGGCGTCTTCGAGTTTCTTCGCGTATCTACCTATTTACTTCTGGCAGCAAGTTGTTCACGAAACTAATACCTACGCATCACAACACAACATCCCGATCAAGAAACCATTTACTTTGCAAGAGCTGATGACCTTTCTGGGTATCTTATTTTACATGGAGGTGACAGTGAAAGGAGAGTACGCTAACTACTGGGGGCGGCAGCCTGAGGACGGTATCTTTGGTAGTGGTGGTGTTGATCTGGAGAGTGTGATGCCAATCAAACGATTTAAACTCCTACGACAAGCACTGTCCTTTCGAAGTGAAGTCTCTTCTGAAACAATACAAAAAGACCCGGCAGCTCGAATCAGATGCTTGCTGAACTTGCTGAAGGTAACAGGGGGGAAATATATTGACCTCGGTCGAAATGTAGCTTTGGATGAGGCAAGTGTGGCGTGCCGCTCTCGCTTTGGGCGCCATCTTATCGTGTATAACCCCAGAAAGCCGACGGGGAAGTACCACTTCAAGATGTACATGTTGTGCTGTGCATCGACGTGGATTGCGGTAAATTTTCGCCTGCATTGCTCCGGTGGTCTCACGGATCGACTAGAAGATGTGACATCTCCTACAGAGGCCCATAACCTCGCCACAGAACTGAGTGAGGTAGCTACCATTCGTCAGCACGTTCTGGAGGTTGTACGTCCGATTTTCAACACTCAGCGTATCGTAAACACTGACAATTTTTACACGTCCGTACAACTACTCCAAGCGCTGCGAGTGAAAGGGCTACGTGGCAGGGGCACAGTAAGAAGCAATAGTAAGCATTTCCCACAGCATGTAATGCTGCACAGCAAAGAGTCCAATCGTGGTGACTATCGACAAGGAGTTTCTGTGGAACATCAAATGCTTGCTGCCGCATGGTGTGACGGCAACATTGTGCGTGTTGTATCTAATGCAGACTCGTCGAGCATGACTACTGTACGAAGGCGGATTGGTGCTGAAAGCGTGGAGTTTGCTGCACCTGCGTGTGTGAAGCAATACAATTCGTACATGCAGGGAGTTGACCGCCTGGATCAAACACGTGCAAGATTTTCTATTTCTGACGGTCACTCCTTCCAAAAATGGCACAAAAAACTAGCTATGGCTGTCATTGATATCGCTCGATGTAATGCATACTTGACTAGAAAACTTGTGATGCCGATTTCAAGCAACCGCGACCCGCATCGTGAATTCATGTTGGATCTTATCAACGAGCTTATTTCCACTAGATGGACAGAAGCACCTAGTAATGGCCGCATGCTCTACTCCGGAACAACGCCCACCGCAGACGAAAGACCATCGCCTTCTCCAGTGAGCACTGCGTTTGCTGCTGCAAGCCCAACAGAGAGCCCAAAGAAAGTATGTACTGCTGTGTCGTCAAAGCAAATGTTCCAGGTCGCCAACCGCAAACGCCGTCAATGTATTATCTGTCGCTGGGAAGACAGATACGCAACCGAAGTGACTGATTTCTGTATTATACATGCCGTGTGCTTGTGCAAGGAGTTTCACCCTCCTAAAGATGGCGAGATTACACCACCATACGTGTGTCCTCATACCACGTGGACGTGTTGGGAGAAGTATCACAAGTTTTACCTGCCACGGAAGCTTTTTTTCGGACAAAGGCAACTTGCGCAAAACATCGGAGTTGTTCAGGTTGAAACCAAAAAAGCCCCTGCAGAGCGATCTGGTCAAGCATCAGGAGATGCGGTGCATCCCCCTCCGCGAAGTGTGGTTCGATCAATTTTGATTTGACATTTTGCATACAAAAATAAGATAGATAACACATTCGCGAAATCGCGCCATTGAAAACTAAATCTGTAAGACATGCAATACCGAGGAGTACAAGTGCCTCGTTAGCGGCATGTCGACGAAGGACATGGGCTACGACAACGAGAACCACATTAGCTTCGCCAACGGCTAGGCCGTCTGCACGTGCGGTATGGCGGCGCGCTCCTGCGATGACTACAGCTTTGACGTGATCGACACGTCCTACTTGGTCGCCAATGTGGCCAAGTTCATCGTGAACTCCACGGACGCTAGTGCGTATGCCGAGTGCGCCGACTCGTGCGTCGAGTGCGCCAACGGCATCAAGGACCCCGTCATGGACCACGACGTCACCACGGACAACTACCAGTACGTGTGCCTGACCAACGGCTAGAAGATCTACTAGGTTTTACAGACCAGATTCTTGAGCCGAAGTCTGCATCGAAGACTGTCTATGGCAAGCTCAACGCAGCAGAGAGCTGATACAACCGCTACCTTTCGTGTCTCTGAGCTGTTCCAGCCTTCCTGTCAGGAATCTCCTGATCATTTTACTGTTGGCGGCAACCTGCTGCTCCTGCTCCTTTTGAAAACACTTTTGATTCCACCGGCGATCGCTCAAGTCAAGTCAACCGACACTCCCCCATCGACGACATCGCCGCTGCCAACACAAACGCCATGCTCACTTCATACCTGCTCACTGCACTGGCCGGTGTGCTCTTCGCCTCCCAAGTAGCCGCCGCCAGTTGCAGCAGCTGGTCCACGCGCTACCAGACCAACCTCGAGGGCGTCTGGGTCTGCAACGCCACCCAGTGCGACACCGTGTCGAACAACTACACGAGTCTGACGTCGGGCCAAGTGGACGTCTACACGACCTCCAAGGCCGGCAACCGCTTCGCGTACAAGGTGGTGAACGTCGACTCGACGGCGGTGAGCAGCCCGACGTACTCGATCGACGTCAATCATGCTTACGTTTGTAGATCCAAATATTCGATCTTGACGTCCAGCTAACTGGGACACTTAACACCTTCCACAGCACCCATCGTGCACAAAATACAGCTCGGCACGATGCTTGATGTCTTGGGCAAATTTTCTCACCAAATACGACTACGCGGGCACAATCATGAAGTCCCAATTGTTCTTCGATCTGTAGCTTGATATGGTCCTCGAACAGGCGATGGTGTGCTAAGATAATTGTCGCGTTGCTGAACGGTCGGTCAAACTGGAGCAATATGGTACTAGCGTCGCCATGTAGAAGGTTGATCTTGGCGATGTACTTTCGAATCAGGGAATCGTTCTTCATCAGCTGGATCCCACGACAAAGAACGTCACCTCGCACTTCGATTCCATAGCACTTAGAAGCGGAGGTCTGTACTGCAACTTGAGCAACCACATTGCCGAGCCCACAACCAACGTCAAGAAAAATGTCACGGTTGTCAATATCCCCTACAGTGTCAATCAGGGCTGTCACCCCAGCAGGAAGAATCTCACCGGCATTAAGATGGCGCTTACCAGCCTCCTGGTGAATATCGGACATCGTTACGGAAGCAAACAACTTTTCCACAGCTAGCATAGCTGCCTTAGCGTCCATTTTCATTGCACTTGTCCAAACATGACCACCAGCAACATCGCCGGCTTCATCCCCCATCGCCGTGCTGGCGGGCCGGCGAGCACCACCACTGCCGCCGTCGCCAGCTCCATCGCGGGGCCGGAGCTCTGAGGACGGCCGTGCTCCAGCTGCTTCTGCACCGGCTTCTCCACGAGCGGTCGGCCTTGGGAGAAAGAAGCATGACGGAAACTCGGCAAGAACGCTGCCGTACGTTAGCTTTAGCGTATGCAGGCGCATTCGTAACTCCGTGGGGGAGTGCTTCGCGCTCCTCATCCTGTGATGCACATTGGTCCACGATATACGCACACCACGGCGTTCATATACGGCGGCAAGCTGCACGAGCTTCTTGTCTTGGGCAACTGAAAATCGTGTCCTCATCGCAATAAATACCCCCCAAGCTTGATGGAAATGACTTGTTTTTACTATGCATTTAGTAAATCATTTCGAGCCAGTGTTCCCTGATCGGTGGTCGGTGCGCATAGAGACGTTAATTTGACAGAGCAAGCGGTTAATTCGTCGATGTATAGGGATGAGACTAACGTGAAGTGATACGATTGGTCAAAATATCAAACAGCGCAGAATGCCCCAATTTGGGGGGCATTTTCGCACCAGCTTTTGTAAAATCAGCAAAACGGGGCATTGTGCCCCCTTTGACCGCGAAAGGGTTAACCTGCGTGCAAGGTCTAAGCTCATAAAACTCGTATTAGCCCCAGAATCCAACATAATCTGTAATCTGTGATCGAAAATCGCTCCATGCACCTTTGCCACCGCCCGTTTTCCACCAAGTAAAGTGCGATTGCTCCACCAGCCATATCTCTGACCTGGGACTAAGGCAAACTCGAGATGGTTCTCAAGTTCAGCCTCAGAGTCTGGGCCTTCGAGGTCAGCTCCCACGGAATAAACACATCCTTGCTCAGATGAAGACATGCATTTGGGGTTATTATTGCGCTAACATGGAAGGGCTGAGCCCACATATGCATATGCGCAGCATGCTTGGGACTTCGGCTCGACACGCACTGGTTCCCAGACCAGCGAGCCTAGTGGTTTAACGGCATCCCAGACACCGGGCCGTCCAATAGAGCTTGGACTACCTCAGGAGCGAGGCCCTCGATGGAACCCCCAGCACGGATGACATCCTGTACTGCTTTCAGAGCCGACCACATGTCGCATAAACCCCGGCGATGGTATTCGCCGCACTTGGAACATGGTTGGCGTCGACAGAACTGAGTCGGGTGACCCTCTTCGTGACAACGTCCACAGATGAGCTTGCTCCAGCATTTTTCCGTAGTATGGTGGTTGCTGCCGCATTCTCCACAAGTCTCAGCATGCTGGTACTCGTCACTTCTGGGCTGGGATCTGGGCTTTCAAGCCAATTTCTCAGCAACTCAGTAAATCTCCTCATCCACCAGAGTTGTTGTACGGCTGAGCTCAGATGGTTCTGTGATATCCTTCCCTGACATCTGTGTCTCTTTGGAGCTCAGATTCTCAGCTCCGGTCTCAGTTTCGGTCTCAGCTTTACTATCTGAGGGGACTCAGAGTCATCTTTGAAATGGACATGTCGTCTCAGATCTGAGTCGAAATTTCCTCCATCAGCCAAGAACGCCCAGCCCTCTGCTCGTCGTTGCTGAGGCTTAAATCTGCCAAACTGCACAGTCTGAGATGGGCTTCGCTTTTGCTGAGCATCTCGGCGCTCATCTCGCTGCAGAGCTTCAATACATTTCAAAGTCTCCTCCAACTCGCTCAGGGTGTCAAACTTCTGACCTTGCAGAGTGGTTCTGATCCGATAATCACCCACAGCTTTGATGAAACGCCTAATATGCGCCTCACGGGCTGGGGTTGGCTTCAGATAAGCGATGTTGGCTTTCTTTGCAGCACGGTTGAGCCGGCAGAAGAACATTCTGGGGGTCTCCCGGTCTCGGATCCTCATTTCATAGTACCGCTCAGCCTTGGAACCAATGCTTCGGCACCATGCCTTCTTGAAAACGTGAGAAAGCTGTTTCCAGTCTGAGCGGGCATCATCTGAGAGCTGAGTACACCAATCTTTCAGAGAACCTGAGAGTCTCATGCGAAGCTGGACAATCCGAGTTCGTTCATCCCAGGGTGCCATGGTGGCGTAGTACATGAAACGCTCCCACCAGTTGACTCGGTCTTCCAGGGGTGCGTATTCATTGTACTTCTCCAGAGCATCATGGGGAATCATCGCTTGGACTACCACTCGAGTCCCAGAGCTGGGATCGGCAGTCTTGGACTGGGCCACAGCTCCACACTGATTTTCGAGCTCGTCCTGAGTCGAGTCACTTGAGCTGGAGTCGTCTGACTCAGATCCGCTATCATCTGGGCCTCCTGGCGGCGACGTCCGAGATTTCTGACTTCGGCGAGACGCTGAGCCTGACTTCATCTCAGACCTGGTCTCAGATTTGGTCTCAGAAGTCTTGGTCCTGGTTGCAGTCTGAGCCTTCCCAGCTGAACTCGACTTGCTTTGACTGGCTTTTACCAATTGTTGCACAATACGCGTCAGCTGAGCAAGCTGGGCCGTCACAGAATCTCCAGGGGTCTGAGATGTAACCAGGATGGCTGAGATAAGCTGAGCTGGGGTCTCAGACTGAGATCGAGAAACAGCTGTTTGGTGAAGTTGGTCTTGAGCCGCTTGGAAACGGCGGATTTTCTCTTCTTGGATCGCCACTGCCTTCTTGTGTTCGATCTGAGCTTGGCCATATTTCTCATTCATCATTCTCAGCTCAGATTCGTATTCTGCTCGGATGCGGCTCGCTTCAGCTTCCTCAGCTTTCTTCCGCTCAGCCTGCCGATCCTCAGCTTCTCTGAGACTTTGCTGCACACCCAAGAGATACTGAGCTCGGTTTCATCTTCCTTGTGTTTCTGAGATTCCTCCTCAGCCCTCTGCTTGGCCAGTCGCTCACGTGCTTCCAACTGAAGTTGTTCTTCTGACTTCTGAGGTCTGGGAGCTGAGTTTAAACTTGCTTGAGGGGCGTACTGCTGAGCGCGGTGATCAATCGTCTCAGCTCCTTGCTCCACAAGTAAAGTTCTCAGCTCTGCCTCAAGCTCAGCTCGTCTTGCCTGAGCCGCAGCAATTCGAGCTTCTGCCTCAGTTCGGACTCGGGTAATCTCGCGTTGATACAAATTCTCCAGTTCAATGTCAATCACAGGAGGCTGAGAAATATCCGGGAAAGCGTATTGCGGAGTCTGACGAACTTCCCAGGTCGGCTTCACAGATGGGGTCACAGTTGTCTGAGGTTCCACGTCAATCGTGCTGCTGAGAGCGTTCTTCTCAGATTCTGGTGTGCCAGGCAATGGCACTTGCGAAGGGTTCACGTCCCTGGCCGTCCCACTCTCAGATCGAGCTGAGGCTGAAGTAGGCTGGGGTGTAACTGAGACCATTACAGCTGGGAAATTACTCCGCACGGCTGAGGTCACAGATCCCATCATCACTGTTGCACGCGAAGTGGGTCCAAACGTCCTAGCTCCAACACCATAATCTGAGAATGACATCAGAGACGATCCCGAGGAACTTAATCCACAGGTCCGTCCCTTGGTCATTCCCAGCCATGAGGCGTCAGAACCAGCTTTTGCGCCAACCACACTTGGAACTGTGCCCGATCTTGCACTTCGCATAGCATCCGAATCACTCCCAGATCCGTGCCAGGACAGCAGAGATGTTGAGGGGATCGAAGGATCTGAGCGCGACGAGGGCAGCGGAATCTCAGCCGGTTCAAGGCTCAGCTGGGGTTTCTTGCGAATTGGTTCTTCATCCAAGCTCGAAGCTGGGCTTCTCGGCCGAAGGCCTGTCAGCTGAAGACGCATTACCACTTCTGGGCCAAGGAAAAACTGGGCATCTTCATCCATAGCCACATCTCCATCTCGATCAACTGGGAATCCGAGTTGGGTCTCAGATCCCTGAGCGGCTAGCTGGGTCTGAAGTGAATCTGAGGTTTGTCGAACATAGTCTGCCGTAGTACCAACCACAGATTTCCAAGTCGCCAGCTCAATGCCAAGGAAATGAGCAATTCGCTCGATCTCAACTCGGACCCGAGAATCTGGGACCCCAGACACTTCATCCAGGCTGGGCCAAGCTGGGACTCGGTTCACAAATTCATACCCAGCTTCCCAGAGCATAGTCCGCAACAGTACCACACAGGCAATCGGTGGAAGCAGTTTCAGCGAAACTTGCACAGCTCTCCGGTCTGAGATGACTGGGAGTCGACGTCGCTCAGCTCGAAACACGTCCAGCCACCTAGCGGCAGGCGACTGGGTCACAGAAAACAAGAGTCGACAGGTCGACTCAGCAGCGTTGATGAACCCCCACAGGTCGTAGCCACCGTGCCATGGGTTGTACGCGATGTCGACCGGGTGAACAGTCTCAGCTGGGACTCCCATCCACATCTCAAACTGGGATCGCGCATAGCTCAGCATTTCTTCGTCAGCCATTTCTGGGAGTGGGGCCAAAGCCCAAGGCTCAGCTTCTCTTCCAGGCATACCTTGCAATCTGCGAGCGGATCTCTGCTCAGGCCACAGAGTACTTGACCAAGCACCGCCTCCACTTGCATAGCTGGGAAGTGTGACACCAGGTGCAGAGCTCAGCCTTGAAGGGGTCGTCCCAGCCCCAGAAACGCTTTTCGTCCTCAGATGTAGCTCGCGCTTACCTTAAAGGCTGAGCGCACCACCCTCGGCTTGGTTACCGGGGTTGCTCCCAGTAGTTGGCTCCGGGCTGGGACTCGGCGCTTTAGCAGCGGTCATCTCAGCTGAGAAACTTCCTCGAGGCGTCGAACTGTGACTCGCTGGAGGTAATCTCAGACTCGGACCATCATTTCTCGGAACATCTTGCCTTGGATCCGAATCTCGACCAGTCTCAGCTTGCTTCTTCACAGCCGAGCTGAGCGGCGGCTCGGCATCCTCAGTTTTGGGCGCAGCTTCAGGTTCAGCACTCATCTCAGCTTCTTCCTCAGCAGATACGCTCAGATCATCACTTTCTGGGACCCTTTCCGACTTCCTGGACCTGGGCGTCCCAGCATTTCCCGTCATCACTTCAGCCGGCAAACCAGCAACTTTGAGACTTCGCCGAAGCGAAGACTCACGCATCTCACCACTTGTCTCGGAAACTCTCGAGTCGGGTGCAGTCGACATGACTTGCACACGTCCGTCACCAAAGCCGATTCCTGATCCGGGCACGCGCACCAGCTGTGGTGATGCGGGCTCCAAAATCAGGGAATAGCCTCGCGGCTAGACCTCGATCTCAGACCCCTCAACTCAGAATCTGAGATTAGATATCAGATCCCAAGCTGGGTGAGGCATGTGTTCCTCATCCTTGCAGTCCCTTGACTTGGTTCTTCTTAAGGCTACGCTGTGGGCCCAGACTTGCGTCGGCCACACCAGCTGCCTCCGAACTCGACAATTCCCAGATGCCCCCAGACGAAGCTTGGTACTTGCTTGGAAGGCCCTTGTACGCACGTGCTGAGTCCGCTGTGCCCCGTTTTCTCTAATATAAACACGTTCACTCCACACACACTTAGTCCACTTCTCTTCTCAGGCCCTTGGACTCTGGGCCTTCACAGCCTCCTCCTTGCTCAGCGACTCCGGCTTCGAGTCGCTTCCAGTCACGACACTTCCTCCAGCGGCTCAGACGGAGGGCCGCACAACGGTCTTCACTCGCCCCTCAGACCAGAGCGGCCCCGAGAGTTGGCTCGGTCTGAGCCTGCCTTGATCCAGGGTTCTCGCTCTCCACCCTGGGACTTCCGCGCATCACGCCTTGATGTAGGCGACACAGCGAAGCTGAGAACCACTATCCCAGACTATTCGCGCCACACGGATATCACTAGCAACCCCAGAAACCACTATCCCAGGTGTTGCTCTGCCGAAACCTCAGAGCGGAGCACCTTCCACCCGAAAATATGAAGCACCGCCAGGAAACCAGCCAACCAGCAAGAAAAACCAGCAAAACCAATGTCCCGCGTGTGGAAATACAACAACGAAGTCAAACAGGGCCGAAACACGAAAAGGCTTGGTTGTTGAACTTGAATTTATTTGGAGTTAGCTGAGCTTGACCGTAGAACACTCGTAGCGACTCCACTCGGTCTTGCGCGCGCCGTCGGGGGCAGGGACTTGGTCCCTGTGTAGCAACACGCCCGTTGGCGCAAGACGAACCCCGCAGCTTGCGGTCTTCGGGGCAAAACAAACTCTGATTATTATCATGCACATGCACATACCAAGGGCCTATCAGGTAAGGGTGCAAACATCTCCTAGGTACACCTTGAATAAGGGTGAGACACCCACTAAGCTACTGGTTTGGCGGCGCCCGTGAATGCGCGTCACTGCTTTGGCGTCTGTGGCGAGGCCGGTGAAACCTGAATCGCCCAGGTGTACGGTGGCCAGCCCGGTGAAGTGGGTAAATGGACTTCTCGGAAAGGTAAACCCTTGAGCGCAGCCCCTTAAGCCTTTAACGCAGGTTAGGGGGGAATGGACGAGGGTGGCGTGTCACCTTGTGAGTTCCCTGTTGGTGCCGTTTATCTTCGGGGAGCCTGGATAGGTCACCGGATGGGTTGTTTTATGGTTTGGAGGCGTTGACCAGTCAGGCGTGAAATTCACTGACTTGAACGCACTATCCAAATGGCCGGGAGGTCGAAGCAGTGCAGGAACCAGGGTTACTACCACGAGTTAGAACCCCAGAATATACACCCTTCCAGATAACCAATACAAATACAGAGTTATACACAAACAAATAGCCGCCACTTATTCTTAGACCCTCGGGTGGTGGGTCGTACACCAGTCAACTATTAACGTTCAAGGCTCTGGTCAGCCTAGAACGCTTCTTCCTTCACGCGCACCACTCTCCGAAGAGAGATACACAAAACAAATACAATCGCTCCTTGTACGCAGTCGATCAACTATTCCCGGGGGTGACTGCTAACTAACCACCCGAGATAACCTTGTGAACATGAAATGGGTAACCACTCTTACCTACACGCAGTGGGCCCAACTGGGATATGGAATACGCGGATCACTTCAGCGCCGGAGCACCTGATCCCCACGTAATTGGACTTGAGTGTGTGGGGAGCTCCGCGCTGACCTTGTCCTAGCGATCAGCGGACCCGATTCCTGGTTGACACTTGCTTCCACTTGCGCACTAGGAGGTGAAACGAATTCTCTGTTTGTTATCTGCTAGACTATCGCTAGGAGTATGTAAAGGTATCCTTCTTTGGTGTTTTTCTATGTTCGTCGTCGTGCGTCTGGCGAAAAGCTTAATTTGGTTATACTTGGGGTAGCTTGTCTTGACTTGAGTATACCAGCCGTTTTTGACTTGACTTGGTTATATCCGTCTTGGCTTGATTATACTGGCCAGCTGTTGACGTCGACACTTCCGGGCTGGATCTTGCACAGCTTCAAGATACGTATCTTTGTCTGTGACTGGCTTCTCGGGGGCTTCGTACACCACTGCGGGCAAGGTTTCACGAGTCCGCGCATACTTGATACTGAGCTTCATAGTCAGTCATCCTTCAACGCAAGTGTATCCGAGATCTGCGTTCAGGGATAACTTACCCTCAGGGGCTTTGCCCCGCCTGAGGCTCTGCGGTCAAAGGTAGGATGACTCCACTCTGTAGCGTGACGCTTGTCTGGGTTTGTCTCGGGTGGCCAGCGGTCTGAGCACTGTGCACTTGTCTTCACGGGAATCTCTGGGCTCCGGGTGCACGAAATCTGTGTGCGTTCAAAACCTAGGCGAGGCGGGACACCATACACGATACGTTCGTGCAGGCGTTTTCGACGTTCCTCTTTGCGTCAACCCGCTCAAGGACGAGGGCGGTTTCGACGGAGATCCGTGCTCAGGGTTTCTCGTCTCAACGCGGTCTTCCAAGCCTAAAGGGCCCATCCTAGGTTTCTTCGCACTTCATTCCGCGGAACACAATCGAATTCCGGCTCAGAGCTTGTCGCACGGTACGCAGCCGGGTCCGGGGACAATACCAGCCAATCAGAATGGCGGATTTAGCCACGTCACCGACCGGGTCAGTAAGCAATTGGTGGCTTTCGGGAAAACCCTTTTCAGCCTCGTGTCACGGAGCAAGTAAACACGAACAGGTCATCAAAGTATGTTTGACAGCAGGACTAGAGATCTGAGAACACCGCTTGGACGAGGCGATTAAATGATGAGGGGCTGCGGAAAATGCCCATCGGAGTAACTAAGTACTGGAATAGGCCGTCAGGGGTAGCAAACGCCGTAAAAGGTATAGATTCTTCTACCAATTTGACTTGAAAAATCCCCACTATAAGTCCATTGCGGAAAACAACTTGCCCTTGGCCATGGCGCGCAGGATATCGTCCTTGCGTGGGATTGGGTTCGCCGGCACGCGGATTTTAGTGTTGAGGCCCGTGAACAATTCGCCATTCTCCGCCCCTGTGATGTTGAGGTTTGGCTGCGAAGCGAGAGCTCCGCGCCGAGGCCCAACGGTATCGAGTATTGGCGAGAAAAGTGATCGAAGTCTCCCATTGGCTACACACATTTACCGCGCCAGAGTGACAGGAGACTAGTTAGTGACTGTGGGTGTAACGGGGTTACACGTACAAGTGGCTGCAAGCCACTTGTGAATTTAACAGATAGGTTATCTGTTAAACGTTTTGGATACTTCCTCACATTGGTGTAAGACACACCGATGGATACATTGAAGTGGACCACCACAGTGAGTGGTCCACACATACCCAAAGATCCTATTGGTAGAAAGCAGCATCTTTCTACCAATCAGAGACGTGCACATTGGCGGGGCTCTGACAGCCAGCCACTGTCAGTCCCTTTCATAGATGATAAACAGTTTTTAGCAGATTTTAGAGGAAGATCAATTTACAAGCAATACAGTTCTCATTTTACCTAATCAAAGTCACTTGGAATCCTTTTCTTACTTAACTTATATTTGTGTACTCAAATATAATTAATCTAAGTAATTACTAAGTACTTACGCTTCCTCATACACGTTGCGCAACGTGTAAGCTAAAGTAGTGAGTCAAGTTAGACCCACTACAGTGGGGCACGGCGGGTCCTAATAAATTCCCGCCGAGCTCTCCGGATAGTCATAGCGGATACCCTTTTTGCCTCTTATTAGGAATCCGGACTTAAGACGAATGCTCGTCCGGTTGTAGGATCAGACCGAAAGCTCGGTCAACACTAGATATTTGTATAGACATTAGGGATTAGTTATAGTCGAGGCCTCACCGCCTCTAACTATTAAATCAGAGCAGAATATTCCCCCCAAGCCATCAGGGTCAAGTCCGTCTACGGTAAGTCTATCTAACTTAGTTGTAGGGTCTGGATACGCTCGGCCGACGCGGGGTATGTCTGCTGGTGAGCTTAAGGTACATTGACCGAGAGTTCGCCCTGGTAAGGCCTAGCGTAGATGGTGGCCGAGTGTTGGGAGGTAGAGAGTCCTCCCTGTACGTTTGTACGTTGTTCTGGGTGCGTGGCGTGGCCCCCCCCGTATATTTGACTCTTTGGCCGAGGCCTCACCTCGGCGCCCCTGTCAAAGGCCTTGACCGGCCCGGTACCCTTCCTTTCTGAGGGACCACAGTGGGTTTAGCGCGAAAGCGTTTATATTCACGCACCCCAGCCGTTGCTCGTGGCTGGCGGTGCCTGAGTGTGGGTTCTACCTTCCTGACCGATACTTCAACACAAGGCATATTTCCAGCCCGGTGTAAGGGATTGGACCTGATCTTCAGGTTTAATCCCAACAATCTTCGCCGACCTTTCGAGGGAAGCGTATGTTGTTGGTAGGACACGTCCCATTTGTCGAGGCTGAGGTACGAGGACTCGAAAATCGTGAATTCCTACACGACAACTGGTGCCGCGACCCGGGACTGGTGTGACCGAGTGTTTGTTGTTACGGTCTGTGTAGGTATTGCCCCTTAACGAGCATTGAGAAGAGGAGGAAGAAAAGAGAACAAGAACAAGAAGAACAAGATGGCGAACGGATCCAAGTCAGCGGTGCCAGCAACGCCGGCAAATTCGACGCGTGGACCCACCGAGTACTCGTCAACCGTCGCTAGCGACTTGACGTCTCAGTTGTCGGTGATCACCGAACTGTCGGTCAGCTTCGAAGAGTCGGTGGATGAAGGTTCCGACGCCAAGGATGAAATGATGGACTATGATGACCTGGAAGAGAAATCATCTGCAGCGATGCAGGAGACGATCGACCAGGAAGGCGCGATGTTGTCCGCGAGGCACAGCGGGGTTCCCCGCTCGCTCTCGCGAAACCTCGTCGCCGAATTTGATGAAGTGGAGGGGCCGGACCACGTCTACGACGACTATGAGGACGGCACCGAGGGCTCGAAAGCCCTGGTGCAGGTTACTAAGGGTCCTCAAGTTGCCCAAGGCAACCGGCCGCCGATGAATGGCAGCACTCCAGCTGCAAACAAGGTGCTTGGACGAGTGTTCAAGCAAATGATGGAAGAAAGCGAGTGAATGCAACAATACTCGCCCAAGTCGGTCCGACAGGCCATTTGGGTGGAGCTGAAAGGCGAGCTGGCTTGGCCAGTGAACTCTATTAGCACCACTCAGGTGGCCGAGGACACGGTGTCACTCTTACGGGCTATGGGGTGCGAGCCCCAAACTCACCCGTCGGACGCCGCAATCCGCGACTGCCCCCCCCCCCCCCCCCCCCCATAGCTGGCCGTGAACTCCAGAAGTGGAAGCGCAAGCTTCGTCTGAGCTTTGGCGCCACAGACATCGGCCTGGCTGACCAAACCAAGGCCTCGGCGGAGCAGGAGGAGGACGACCCGTCGAAAGTCCCACTCCCACAGACGCCTCAGAAGAAACCAGATATCTCGGCCAGACGGCAGACTACGGATGGTGTGTTTTCGGTCCGCACCGAGGGTACGCCGTTCTTCTAAGACTCACATATGGTGACTCCCCGGTCGACGAGTCGCGCGGAACGCATTTCGAGCACCGAGGGGTCGAAGCCCACTCGCAGTACACAACGCGGGAAACGGGCCGACGGTCACCCTCGGTCGGCCTCCTCTGACGATGATGATGACGATGATGATGATGACTACCTGGACCACGGTGACGGCCACGACAGTCCTAGTGACGAATTGGCCCGCCAGGTCCGGGAGGTGAGCGAGATGGAGCGCTTGAGCTCGACACCGAGACTTGAGCTCGCGACCCACCGACCCCTCGCTCAGATCAAACATTTTTCCGGAGCCTACAACAAGAGTGAAAACTCGATGCAGTGGCTCCGAGCTTTCGTCTATAAGATGAAGGGCACTCTGTAACGGGGTTACACGTACAAGTGGCTACAAGCCACTTGTGAATTTAACAGATAGGATATCTGTTAAAGTTTTAGATACTTCCTCACCTTGGCGTATGCCACACCAATGGATACATTGAAGTGGGCCACCACAATGAGTGGTCCACACCTACCCAAAGATCCTATTGGTAGAAAACAGCATCTTTCTACCAATTAGAGACGTGCACATTGGCGGGGCTCTGACAGCCAGCCACTGTCAGTCCCTTTCATAGATGATAAACAGTTTTAGCAGATTTAGGAGGAAGATCAATTTACAAACCATACAGTTCTCATTTTACTTTAAACTAGCTACTTGGTGTTTTTATTTGATTTATATTATACTTGTGGACTCAAGTATAATTAATTCAAATTATTAATAAACTCCTACGCTTCCTCATACACGTAACGCGACGTGTAAGCTAAAGTGGTGAGCCAAAGTAGGCCCACTACACAACCGGTGAACCCTGAACTTGACGAGCGCATACTTCATCGCAAGTAGCTCCTTACCATGAACTGGGTGGTTATTCTCAGCAGCCTTGAGCTGGCGAGGCTCAAACGCGACCACGCGCTCGCGCCCCTCGGCGTCTGCTTCTAGCAGGGCACAGCCGACGGCGAAGTCCGAGGCGTCACAGACGACACGAAACGGACGAGCGGGGTCTGGCAATGCCAGAATAGGCCCATGAAGCAGGCTAGTTTTAATAGCCGCAGACGCATCTTGATGCTCAGCGTCCCAACGCCAGTCCGCATCCTTCTTCAGAAGGTTAGACAGTCGGCTGGGTGGGTTGCTATTGCACGCAACAACCATAAATGCTGTACTACGGGATAGTGTAGTGCTTCTAATAGGTACTGGGGTGGAATGACCGAGCCATCTCAGTGTAATTCTCGCTGTACTTGTACAAGTAATTGGCGAGACCAAGGCACTCGCGAAGATCTTTCTGGTTTACGGGAACCGGCCAATCAACAATGGCCGTGACCTTGACCGAGGCCTCGCTTCCCAATGAAGCACCCTAAGAAGGGTATCTCTTCTCCACCGAAGATGGACTTGTCAATATTGGCGTACAACTTGTTCGTGCGCATGCACTCGAGCACCGCTCGCAGGTGCTCCACGTGGTTCTCCACGTCAGACTTCCCGTGCTCCGCACGACTGTGGACGAAAATACCGTCGAAGTACTTTTGTGCGTACGCCCGATGGGGTCTGAACAACTGCGTCACTAGACGATTAAACGTCGCTGGTGCGTTCGACGGCCCCTGGTGCATCACTAGCCACTCCCAGAGTTATTTTCGAGTTTGTTTCGTAATTGCCTTGGTTGACGTGCGCCCTCACTCATCGGTTGACTGGCTTCTGTGGGGTTGCTGGTGGTGCTTCATATTTCGGGTAGAAGGTGATCGGCTCTGAGGTTTCGGCAGCGCACCGCCTCGTGAAAGTGGCTAGCGAGCGTTGCTGGGAAATTCGTGAGGCTCGGATCCCAGGATAGTGGTTCCTGGGCCCACTTTTGTTTCGCCCAAGTCGGCGTGGTGCGCGGTTGTCCCCAGAGTGCAGACGCAGAGCCCTGGGATTGGCAGACCCATCCTAGGTCAACCTTCTCTGACTCCTTCGGATGAAGGCGCGAGTGCAGATCCCGTCCGCGGTTCCCAGTCTGAACCGCCTGGAGGAAGTGGAGTGACTGAATCGACTCGAAGCCGGTGTCGCGGGGGAAGTGTGTCAAGACCCGAGTCCAGCGTCTGAGGAGAAGTGGACAAGAGTTTGTGTGGAGAGTGAAGCTTGTGTATATTAAAGGGGAAAACCCGGAGACATTTCGGGTTCGAGTGGACACGAGCAAACGGGGATCTACTGGGCCAGGGCCAAGCTTTGCTCAAGTGGATTTAGAGATTTCTGGGATCAAGTAGCAGCTGGTGTGGCCGACACACGTCTACGCACACAGCGTAGCTCCCGTCAAGAACCACCTAAGGGATTACAAGCGAGGAAACACACACGCCCTCCAACGCAGTCCGAGCGTCGAATGATTCCGGGATCAAGAGCTAGGGTTCTGAAATCCATGGGGTTTTAACCTGGGATTCTGGGATCTGAGTTTGCCATTTCTGAAAGGTGCGTCACCACAGCTGGTGCGCATGCCCGGATCGGGTAACGACTGTGGACGCAAGTGGTGCGATCATGTCGACTACTGCTGACTCAAAAATCTCCAAACAAGTTGAGACTCGATCTGGCGGAGTCTCAGAGTGGCTGGCCTCCCAGCGGAAGTAGTGCCTGAAGCGGCTGAGACACCCGAGACGCCAAGTGCGACCTCGCGGGTTCCAGAACCCAGTGCTGATTCGAGTTTGCCGCCTGTGAGTGAATTGGATCCAAGTTCCGGAGCTGAGGTGACGCTTACGCTGGGAAATTTGGAGTCATTACCTGGTTATCCTGTGACGAAAGGTAAAGGTGAGCCAAGCGGCGATCCCAGTGCGCAACCCAGTGATGTGATAGTTTGCCGAGGGCTGCCGGCTCAGATCCGAGATTTGTCGGCGAAGAGTAGCCCGATGGACGCGATTCCGGGATCTCAGTCCCAGAGTGCCAACGCGGAGCCAACTGCTGCGGATACGCGCAGTAGCCAAGTCGATGGTGGTGCACTCAGTGTTCTGGGAAAACGCGAGTTGCAGATGAAGCACCCGGAACTGGGACGGATCCAGTTTGGCTGGGTTACACACCTGGAGTTTTACCTCCCGGATATGTCGGCAGTGACGCCTGGTCGAGTTCACTCTGGCCAGGGCAACGCCGGGCCAGCGGCTGAGAGATGTCCCGGAAGGCGGTGCGTCTGAGATGACACTTGTACAACTCCCGGATATGACGGATGCTGAGATGGTTTCATACGGCCGATCTCAGTTCGAACGATGGAGGAGTGTACCCCCGGATGTGGTGCTCCCGGTTGATATTGCCTACACACCGCGACATAATGATTACGATTTGTGAGATTTCATCCGAGCGGCAGGAACGACCGCCAGACACTGGATGTCAGTGGCTCGTGTCGTGTAGGAATTCACGATTTTCCAGTCCTCGTACCTCAGCCTCGACAAATGGGACGAGTCCTACCAACAACACACGCTTTCCTCGAAAGGTCGGCGAAGATTGTTGGGATTAAACCTGAAGATCAGGTCCAATCCCTTACACCGGGCTGGAAGTATGCCTTGTGTTGATGTGTCGGTCAGGTAGGTAGAACCCACACTCAGGCACCGCCAGCCACGAGCAACGGCTGGGGTGCGTGAATATAAACGCTTTCGCGCTAAACCCACTGTGGTCCCTCAGAAAGGAAGGGTACCGGGCCGGTCAAGGCCTTTAACAGGGGCGCCGAGGTGAAACCTCGGCCAAAGAGTCAAACACACTGGGGGGCCACGCCACGCACCCAGAACAACGTACAAACGTACAGGGAGGACTCTCTACCTCCCAACACTCGGCCACCATCTACGCTAGGCCTTACCAGGGCGAACTCTCGGTCAATGTACCTTAAGCTCACCGACAGACATCCCCCCGTCGGCCGAGCGTATCCAGACCCTACAGTTAAGCTAGATAGACTTACCGTAGACGGACTTGACCCTGATGGCTTGGGGGGAATATTCTGCTCTGATTTAATAGTTAGAGGCGGTGAGGCCTCGACTTTAACTAATCCCTAAGTTTATACAAATATCCAGTGTTGACCGAGCTTTCGGTCTGATCCTACAACCGGACGAGCATTCGTCTTAAGTCCGGATTCCTAATAAGAGGCAAAAAGGGTATCCGCTATGACTATCCGGAGAGCTCGGCGGGAATTTATTAGGTCCCGCCGTGCCCCACAGTCACTAACTAGGCTCTTGTCACTCTGGCGCGGTAAATGTGTGTAGCCAATGGGAGACGTCGATCACTTTTCTCACCAATACTCGATACCGTTGGGCCTCGGCGCGGAGCTCTCGCTTCGCAGCCAAAACTCAACATCACACTCGATCCCCATCCGGGCGGTCGCTCAATCTCTTTCGAGCCGAGCGTCGCCGGATCCAAGTGGCCTCCGATCTCCGAGCTGTGGAGGTGTCGCTCAAGTTGATGCCGGTGATATTCGTGGTTATACTCCAGATTATGCTGTGAGAAGCTAGGTTTGAATTCGTGAATCGAGAGCCAGTATCACTTTCGTTGGTTGAGGTAACTGGAACACCGTGGTCTCGAATCCGATGTGGTGTAGGAAACATCAGTTTTGTGGAGCACCCAAGTGGAGTAGCGTACCAAATCCGCCTAAAAGCAGCACCAACGGTACTACTCGACCGGACGGGAACACTGTGCCGGTCCGCCGAGATCGCCGAGCTCACAGGCTTCATGGACCCCCCTGCGGCCGACGGACGAGGATACAAGACCACCGGAGACCAAGGACAGGTGCCAAGGTCTAAGCTAATAAAACTCGTATTAGCCCCAGAATCCAACATAATCTGTAATCTGTGATCGAAAATCGCTCCATGCACCTTTGCCACCGCCCGTTTTCCACCAAGTAAAGTGCGATTGCTCCACCAGCCATATCTCTGACCTGGGACTAAGGCAAACTCGAGATGGTTCTCAAGTTCAGCCTCAGAGTCTGGGCCTTCGAGGTCAGCTCCCACGGAATAAACACATCCTTGCTCAGATGAAGACATGCATTTGGGGTTATTATTGCGCTAACATGGAAGGGCTGAGCCCACATATGCATATGCGCAGCATGCTTGGGACTTCGGCTCGACACGCACTGGTTCCCAGACCAGCGAGCCTAGTGGTTTAACGGCATCCCAGACACCGGGCCGTCCAATAGAGCTTGGACTACCTCAGGAGCGAGGCCCTCGATGGAACCCCCAGCACGGATGACATCCTGTACTGCTTTCAGAGCCGACCACATGTCGCATAAACCCCGGCGATGGTATTCGCCGCACTTGGAACATGGTTGGCGTCGACAGAACTGAGTCGGGTGACCCTCTTCGTGACAACGTCCACAGATGAGCTTGCTCCAGCATTTTTCCGTAGTATGGTGGTTGCTGCCGCATTCTCCACAAGTCTCAGCATGCTGGTACTCGTCACTTCTGGGCTGGGATCTGGGCTTTCAAGCCAATTTCTCAGCAACTCAGTAAATCTCCTCATCCACCAGAGTTGTTGTACGGCTGAGCTCAGATGGTTCTGTGATATCCTTCCCTGACATCTGTGTCTCTTTGGAGCTCAGATTCTCAGCTCCGGTCTCAGTTTCGGTCTCAGCTTTACTATCTGAGGGGACTCAGAGTCATCTTTGAAATGGACATGTCGTCTCAGATCTGAGTCGAAATTTCCTCCATCAGCCAAGAACGCCCAGCCCTCTGCTCGTCGTTGCTGAGGCTTAAATCTGCCAAACTGCACAGTCTGAGATGGGCTTCGCTTTTGCTGAGCATCTCGGCGCTCATCTCGCTGCAGAGCTTCAATACATTTCAAAGTCTCCTCCAACTCGCTCAGGGTGTCAAACTTCTGACCTTGCAGAGTGGTTCTGATCCGATAATCACCCACAGCTTTGATGAAACGCCTAATATGCGCCTCACGGGCTGGGGTTGGCTTCAGATAAGCGATGTTGGCTTTCTTTGCAGCACGGTTGAGCCGGCAGAAGAACATTCTGGGGGTCTCCCGGTCTCGGATCCTCATTTCATAGTACCGCTCAGCCTTGGAACCAATGCTTCGGCACCATGCCTTCTTGAAAACGTGAGAAAGCTGTTTCCAGTCTGAGCGGGCATCATCTGAGAGCTGAGTACACCAATCTTTCAGAGAACCTGAGAGTCTCATGCGAAGCTGGACAATCCGAGTTCGTTCATCCCAGGGTGCCATGGTGGCGTAGTACATGAAACGCTCCCACCAGTTGACTCGGTCTTCCAGGGGTGCGTATTCATTGTACTTCTCCAGAGCATCATGGGGAATCATCGCTTGGACTACCACTCGAGTCCCAGAGCTGGGATCGGCAGTCTTGGACTGGGCCACAGCTCCACACTGATTTTCGAGCTCGTCCTGAGTCGAGTCACTTGAGCTGGAGTCGTCTGACTCAGATCCGCTATCATCTGGGCCTCCTGGCGGCGACGTCCGAGATTTCTGACTTCGGCGAGACGCTGAGCCTGACTTCATCTCAGACCTGGTCTCAGATTTGGTCTCAGAAGTCTTGGTCCTGGTTGCAGTCTGAGCCTTCCCAGCTGAACTCGACTTGCTTTGACTGGCTTTTACCAATTGTTGCACAATACGCGTCAGCTGAGCAAGCTGGGCCGTCACAGAATCTCCAGGGGTCTGAGATGTAACCAGGATGGCTGAGATAAGCTGAGCTGGGGTCTCAGACTGAGATCGAGAAACAGCTGTTTGGTGAAGTTGGTCTTGAGCCGCTTGGAAACGGCGGATTTTCTCTTCTTGGATCGCTACTGCCTTCTTGTGTTCGATCTGAGCTTGGCCATATTTCTCATTCATCATTCTCAGCTCAGATTCGTATTCTGCTCGGATGCGGCTCGCTTCAGCTTCCTCAGCTTTCTTCCGCTCAGCCTGCCGATCCTCAGCTTCTCTGAGACTTTGCTGCACACCCAAGAGATACTGAGCTCGGTTTCATCTTCCTTGTGTTTCTGAGATTCCTCCTCAGCCCTCTGCTTG
The DNA here is from genome assembly GCF_018691715.1 of Phytophthora cinnamomi. Taxonomy (NCBI): domain Eukaryota; phylum Oomycota; class Peronosporomycetes; order Peronosporales; family Peronosporaceae; genus Phytophthora; species Phytophthora cinnamomi. The sequence goes on from NW_027150957.1 coordinate 737,316, forward strand.
GTCAGTCGCTCACGTGCTTCCAACTGAAGTTGTTCTTCTGACTTCTGAGGTCTGGGAGCTGAGTTTAAACTTGCTTGGGGGGCGTACTGCTGAGCGCGGTGATCAATCGTCTCAGCTCCTTGCTCCACAAGTAAAGTTCTCAGCTCTGCCTCAAGCTCAGCTCGTCTTGCCTGAGCCGCAGCAATTCGAGCTTCTGCCTCAGTTCGGACTCGGGTAATCTCGCGTTGATACAAATTCTCCAGTTCAATGTCAATCACAGGAGGCTGAGAAATTTCCGGGAAAGCGTATTGCGGAGTCTGACGAACTTCCCAGGTCGGCTTCACAGATGGGGTCACAGTTGTCTGAGGTTCCACGTCAATCGTGCTGCTGAGAGCGTTCTTCTCAGATTCTGGTGTGCCAGGCAATGGCACTTGCGAAGGGTTCACGTCCCTGGCCGTCCCACTCTCAGATCGAGCTGAGGCTGAAGTAGGCTGGGGTGTAACTGAGACCATTACAGCTGGGAAATTACTCCGCACGGCTGAGGTCACAGATCCCATCATCACTGTTGCACGCGAAGTGGGTCCAAACGTCCTAGCTCCAACACCATAATCTGAGAATGACATCAGAGACGATCCCGAGGAACTTAATCCACAGGTCCGTCCCTTGGTCATTCCCAGCCATGAGGCGTCAGAACCAGCTTTTGCGCCAACCACACTTGGAACTGTGCCCGATCTTGCACTTCGCATAGCATCCGAATCACTCCCAGATCCGTGCCAGGACAGCAGAGATGTTGAGGGGATCGAAGGATCTGAGCGCGACGAGGGCAGCGGAATCTCAGCCGGTTCAAGGCTCAGCTGGGGTTTCTTGCGAATTGGTTCTTCATCCAAGCTCGAAGCTGGGCTTCTCGGCCGAAGGCCTGTCAGCTGAAGACGCATTACCACTTCTGGGCCAAGGAAAAACTGGGCATCTTCATCCATAGCCACATCTCCATCTCGATCAACTGGGAATCCGAGTTGGGTCTCAGATCCCTGAGCGGTTAGCTGGGTCTGAAGTGAATCTGAGGTTTGTCGAACATAGTATGCCGTAGTACCAACCACAGATTTCCAAGTCGCCAGCTCAATGCCAAGGAAATGAGCAATTCGCTCGATCTCAACTCGGACCCGAGAATCTGGGACCCCAGACACTTCATCCAGGCTGGGCCAAGCTGGGACTCGGTTCACAAATTCATACCCAGCTTCCCAGAGCATAGTCCGCAACAGTACCACACAGGCAATCGGTGGAAGCAGTTTCAGCGAAACTTGCACAGCTCTCCGGTCTGAGATGACTGGGAGTCGACGTCGCTCAGCTCGAAACACGTCCAGCCACCTAGCGGCAGGCGACTGGGTCACAGAAAACAAGAGTCGACAGGTCGACTCAGCAGCGTTGATGAACCCCCACAGGTCGTAGCCACCGTGCCATGGGTTGTACGCGATGTCGACCGGGTGAACAGTCTCAGCTGGGACTCCCATCCACATCTCAAACTGGGATCGCGCATAGCTCAGCATTTCTTCGTCAGCCATTTCTGGGAGTGGGGCCAAAGCCCAAGGCTCAGCTTCTCTTCCAGGCATACCTTGCAATCTGCGAGCGGATCTCTGCTCAGGCCACAGAGTACTTGACCAAGCACCGCCTCCACTTGCATAGCTGGGAAGTGTGACACCAGGTGCAGAGCTCAGCCTTGAAGGGGTCGTCCCAGCCCCAGAAACGCTTTTCGTCCTCAGATGTAGCTCGCGCTTACCTTAAAGGCTGAGCGCACCACCCTCGGCTTGGTTACCGGGGTTGCTCCCAGTAGTTGGCTCCGGGCTGGGACTCGGCGCTTTAGCAGCGGTCATCTCAGCTGAGAAACTTCCTCGAGGCGTCGAACTGTGACTCGCTGGAGGTAATCTCAGACTCGGACCATCATTTCTCGGAACATCTTGCCTTGGATCCGAATCTCGACCAGTCTCAGCTTGCTTCTTCACAGCCGAGCTGAGCGGCGGCTCGGCATCCTCAGTTTTGGGCGCAGCTTCAGGTTCAGCACTCATCTCAGCTTCTTCCTCAGCAGATACGCTCAGATCATCACTTTCTGGGACCCTTTCCGACTTCCTGGACCTGGGCGTCCCAGCATTTCCCGTCATCACTTCAGCCGGCAAACCAGCAACTTTGAGACTTCGCCGAAGCGAAGACTCACGCATCTCACCACTTGTCTCGGAAACTCTCGAGTCGGGTGCAGTCGACATGACTTGCACACGTCCGTCACCAAAGCCGATTCCTGATCCGGGCACGCGCACCAGCTGTGGTGATGCGGGCTCCAAAATCAGGGAATAGCCTCGCGGCTAGACCTCGATCTCAGACCCCTCAACTCAGAATCTGAGATTAGATATCAGATCCCAAGCTGGGTGAGGCATGTGTTCCTCATTCTTGCAGTCCCTTGACTAGGTTATTCTTAAGGCTACGCTGTGGGCCCAGACTTGCGTCGGCCACACCAGCTGCCTCCGAACTCGACAGTTCCCAGATGCCCCCAGACGAAGCTTGGTACTTGCTTGGAAGGCCCTTGTACGCACGTGCTGAGTCCGCTGTGCCCCGTTTTCTCTAATATAAACACGTTCACTCCACACACACTTAGTCCACTTCTCTTCTCAGGCCCTTGGACTCTGGGTCTTCACAGCCTCCTCCTTGCTCAGCGACTCCGGCTTCGAGTCGCTTCCAGTCACGACACTTCCTCCAGCGGCTCAGACGGAGGGCCGCACAACGGTCTTCACTCGCCCCTCAGACCAGAGCGGCCCCGAGAGTTGGCTCGGTCTGAGCCTGCCTTGATCCAGGGTTCTCGCTCTGCACCCTGGGACTTCCGCGCACCACGCCTTGATGTAGGCGACACCGCGAAGCTGGGAACCACTATCCCAGACTATTCACGCCACACGGATACCCCTAGTAACCCCAGAAACCACTATCCCAGGTGCTGCTCTGCCGAAACCTCAACGGAGCACCTTCCACCCGAAAATATGAAGCACCGCCAGGAAACCAGCCAACCAGCAAGAAAAACCAGCAAAACCAATGTCCCGCGTGTGGAAATACAACAACGAAGTCAAACAGGGCCGAAACACGAAAAGGCTTGGTTGTTGAACTTGAATTTATTTGGAGTAGCTGAGCTTGACCGTAGAACACTCGTAGCGACTCCACTTGACCTTGCGCGCGCCGCCGGGGGCAGGGACTTGGTCCCTGTGTAGCAACACACCCGTCAGCGCAAAACAAACTCCGCAGCTTGCGGTCTTCGGGGCAAAACAAACTCTGATTATTATCATGCACATGCATACACAAAGGGCCTATCAAGTAAGGGTGCAAACATATCCTGGGTACACCTTGAACAAGGGTGAGACACCCACTAAGCTACTGGCTTGGCGGCGCCCGTGAATGCACGTCGCTGCCTTGCCGTTCTTCCATTGGCCTGTCTGGGTCAGTCATCACCTGATTACACTAATTACACCTGGGTGCAAATCAGCGATATCCTGATTACGCCAGGATCTTGTGGCCGGGATTGGCCGGACTTGGTCTGTCATCACCTGATTACACTGATTACTCTGGGCACAAATCAGGTGTAATGCGGATGACGCCAAGATTCTGTGGCTCCCGTTGGTCCAAATGCATAGGCGACTGGTCAGGCCGAATCTTGTGTGCCTGACACCAGGGGCCGAAAAGCCAGAACGGGGCGACCCTCCAGAGCGACCTTCCAAGCGGAAAACGGCAACTTCAAAGAGCAACTACCGCAGCTCCCAGACCGGCAACGTAGCCATCGCTTGTGTACCCACTTCATATGCGAGGTCACGAAGCCGCACTTCAGGCCCTACAGGCACGCCGTAGGCTTTTAGTCACGTCCTAGACTCGGGGCGTCAGCTGTCTTTCACCAGTTGCCACTTATCCTCACGAACATCGTGCATCCAGACACCAACTTGCGCCGACAATCACCGTGTCTCAGTTTTGGCGCGAGTAGAGGGACTGCCGGGCTGAAAACCTGAGCTGGGAGCAAAAATACGATGTTGATTCCATATCCCGGCTGTCCAACCAATTTGACATGTCTCAATTCTGGTTCAACTTCTGGGACTCTGAGTCTGGGAATCTGAGCTGGGGGCAACATTACGATTCTGATTCCATACCTCAGCTGTGGCACCCCAGAGCCGAGATGAAATCAGACGCCGCACGCCACGCCCTCTCCCCAAACCCCAGACTGCACATCTCAGGGTCTGGTGCACAGACAAACCTCAGACCGAACTCCAAATCGCAAAGTCTCGGGGTTTTGGCATCACTCTCAGGTCCCAGAACCCCTGGCACTCCAAACTGTTAGGCCACCAATCTGAGACCTGGGATCCGAGACTTAAACAACCATGGGACTCTAAATCACAGATCCAAAAGGCCAGGGCTCAGCTCTCTGCCTATGGTCCGACTCAAGGCCTGAAATCCCGGATCTGCGGCTCTAGTGCAAATCTCAGACCTCAGCCCCCAGACCGAACTCAAATCTCAGACCTGGGGTCCGGGGTCGCTGCATCTTGACGTCCACAGAGCCCGTTTTCCAGATGTAGCCAGTACAACTTGAAGTCTGTACAAAGCCCAGACTTGAGTCAACAAATATCCACGTTTCAAGTGACATGTGGCCGGTACGTGGTAGGGTTTGGGCTTCTGACTGATGGGTCCTGGCCTAGAATTGGCTGGGACCTCGTCACAGTAGCTCGTCGAAACTGATACACATTCCGTGAAGAGCTCGATAGTAGACTATCTCAAGCAGCCCTCGGTCGCCACCTTCTGAAACGCACACAAGTTGAGGTCCTGTACGAGCGTCTATAGAGACGAGGCCCTGGTAGCGCTGCCTGAGTGGCTCCCTAGACACATCGTAGACAGCTGCTGCCTTTTTCAACGGCATACCGCTGTTGCCTGCAAGCGAGTGCGGCCACCCAGGTGGCTGAGGCTTTCTTTCGCTTGACCTGCTTCTTTGCCGTCGTCGTCATAAAGGGGGTTATTCTTGTGGACGTTGTGTAGTCTACCGAGTTCGGAGAGATTTGTGGAATGGCTCATTCGAAAGAGGATTCCCGCCTTTTCGTACGGTACGCACATCGACGGATATCTGGATGGTTTTGGATCTACTGGACAACAACTTTGACACCTTTTCGTCCTTATTGACTAGAATTTGTATGTGGAGGCATGAACCTGAAATGTATCTGAACCTGAAATATGTTTTTCCCGGATAGCGGCGGCGAATGGCTCGTTTGGGAACCAGTGAAAGGAAAGATACATTTGCCTTTTTTATCCGATAAGCAGGCACTCGCTTTCAAAACGGAGGACGGGTTCTGCGTTTTCGCGACAAACGTGGCGGAACTGTTGACTACATAACGTGTACACAACTGTGGGTGGCTTGCAATTTCTAAATTTGGAACGTACTATTAATAAATAGTGGGCTTGCTTTGCTGGTGACGTGGTGGGTGAGCGAAACGCGCATTCGCCCACGCCACTGAGGGAGTGAGTGTCATGGCTTAGGCCTCTTCGCTGGGATCCAGTCTGCTATCTCCACTTGAAATGCTTGAAAAGTGCTTCTGTGAGCAGGTGCTCTCGGTCAGCAGTTCGTCCTGTCTGAGCGTATCGAAGCGTTTCCCTGTTCTTGAGAGACTTTTGCGGGCTGTTGTCCGACGCATTGGGTTCTCGGTCTCAGGTTGCCTGTCCGTCTCTGGAGAAACTTCCTGGCCTGAATCAGTGGTGAGCTCAGTGATCGGCGGTGGGTAGGCTTCGGCATCCTGTGCTTCCAACTTGGATGATCCAAGACCGCGATTCAGTCTCCATTTCGACGCAAAGGGAACAAGTGCGATGGAAAACAGCGAGTTCGTTGACGCCGCGGGCACGGGAGACCTCGCGAGGGTCGAGGAGTTGGTCCAGCAAGTGGCGAAGCTCGACAGGGAAGCGGCGGTAAGGATGGCCGCTAAAAAGGGTCGGCTGGAGGTGGTGCAGTTCCTCACCAACCATTGCGGTGTTGGAACCAACGCCATGGACCCTACCGGCTGCACTGCATTGATGAAAGCTGCTAAGCATGGCCACGTTGACGTCGTGCGTTATCTTGTCGGGCAGTGTGACGTTGAAGGAGGCAACGACGTGAAAATCGAAGATAAGGACGGCTACACTGTGCTGATCCTGGCTGCTAGATGGGGGCACTTGGATATCGTGCGGTTCCTTACCCAGCAGCATGACGCTGACGTAAATATCAAGGATGATGCCGGATGCTCGGCGTTAATGCGGGCCGCTGAAAATGGCCACATGAACATTGTCCGGTTTCTTGCTGAGCAATATGACGTGGACTTGAATGAGAAGAGCCGTGGGGGATATACGGCACTCTTACGGGCCGCTGCACAAGGTCACTTGGACATCGTGCGGTTCCTCGCTGACCAAGTTCACTTTGACGTTAATGTCAAGAGCGATAGAGGTTGCACGGCGCTCATGCTGGCTGCTAGGTGTGGCCATGTGGCAGTAGTGCGGTTTCTTGCTGAGCAAGATGGAGTAGAGGTAAATGGCAAAGACAATTACGGCCGGACGGCGCTTATTAGGGCCACTGAAGGTGGGCATATTGACATGGTGCAGTACCTCACTGAGCAACATGGCGCAGAGGTAAATTGCAAAGACATTCTAGGTCGGACGGCGCTTATTAGGGCCGCTAAAGGTGGACATATTGACATGGTGCAGTACCTCACCGAGCAACATCGCGCTGACATCAATACAACGGACAAGGGAGGATGCACGGCACTGATATTGGCAGCTGAAAAGGGCAGCATCGATATTGTTGATTTTCTCGCTGACAAGCATGAGGTTGACGTGGATTCCAAAACTAATAACGGATACACAGCGCTGATGCTGGCCGCGAAAAATGGGCATGTGGACGTTGTGCGGCTACTCGCTGATCAACATCGAGCTGACGTAAATACCAAGGATAATGACGGGTGCAGAGCGGTGATGAGAGCCGCTGAACATGGACACCCTGACATCGTGCGTTATCACGCTGAGCAGCATAACGTTGACGTGAATGCCAAGTGTAATGACGGATCCGCAGCACTGGCGTTAGCCGCTAGAAGTGGCCACCTGGCTGTTGTGCAGCTCCTTGCCGGACAACATAGGGCTAACGTAGACATCAAGGACAATGACGGATGCACAGCACTAATGCAGGCCGCGAATAATGGCCACAAGGACGTGGTGTGGTATCTTTTAAAGGAATACGGCTCTGACGTAAATGCCTTGAACAATACCGGCGACAACGCCCTGTTGGAGGCCGTTCGGCAAGGAAAGACTGATATGGTCCAATGGTTAGTCGAACAATGCTCCGCAAATGTGAATTCTGTGGACAAGGATGGGGATACTACTGTGAGGGTTGCTGCTAAAGGTGGCTACCATGACATTCAGCGGATATTGACACGATTTCTAACGCTCAGTGACGACGATAGCAGAGAACTCAATAGCGGGATTATGCCTTTTCCCGACCATCCTCGAAGCTGTCTCATTCCTCCGTCAGAGATTGAACTAATCGTTTTCAGCAAGAACCGTAACATCGGGGGCGACTTCCAGGCCAAGTGGCTCGATGCTGATGCGGTCGTGAAGATCTTCATCCCGGATTCATCCTTTTCATCATTCGACGACGAGGTTCAGCTGTGGCAGCGCCTGCGGCACCCCAATGTGGTCAAAATGTACGGGGCGTGTCACGCTGGCTCACAACTGCAGTTCGTTGTATGCGAGTACGCCAGTCAGGGCTCACTTTGGGAGCATGTGACGTTGTTGCCAGAGGAAAATCGAACTGCTAGGAAGTACCTGCGTGATGCAGCGTTAGGGCTTGAATATCTCCATGAGCGAGGAATCGTTCACGGAGATCTTCGCTGCAGTAACATTTTGATCGAAAGCGATGGCATGGCAAAGTTGTCAAATTTTTGGTTAAGCGGGTCGAAGAAAAAGACAAGTCAAGGGTCCCCGAATGTAGTTGGGTCGATGCGCTGGCAGGCTCCTGAAGTACTCCGAGGGAATCCACCATCGTTCCAGTCGGATGTGTACTCCCTGGGAATGTGCATTTTGGAAGTAGTGGAAGGAAAGATGCCTTGGGGCGAGATATCCGATAAGCAGGCACTTGCCGAGAAAATGAGGTGGATCCCGGAAGACTGGGACTCTGACGATGAATTCAATCTCATGTCGTTGCTCTGCCAAGATCCTCACAAACGCCCCACTCTGTCGTCAGTTGTCTATGAGCTGGAGCGTCTAGCGATTAAAGAGAGCTCTAAAGTATCCGAGCCCGAGCTCGAGCCCGCAACCTCCTTCGACGATTATGACTGTGGAAAGCTGGCAAAAGCGTGGGCAAAACTGTAGGCGATCATGGAAAACTGTGACAATGACCGACATTGCCGAGCATTTAACAAGCTCAAGATCATGCACGACCGCGTGCAGGAGACAACCTACCACCCGACACTGTTCACAAGATTCTACGCGTTGCTGACTGAGTTTTATCAGACCACGACTCTATTACCTGAACAGGCCAATATAATGCGTTTGTCTTCGTCTCGTGCAACAACCACCAGCATGTACGCGTTTCAGTGGGTATTAAGTCGCTCGCGGCATCGCTAGGAGATTCAGTTGATTTATCCACAGGGGGAGAGGTGTGTTGGCAGCAACAGCGCAGTGAACAGATCGAGGTGTTCGTGTCCGGCGTGGCAGATACTTTTCTTCTATTGAACGATTTGAAATCAGCGGAGGAGAGATCGGCGTTTCTGAAAATGTTAAAAACAGAGATGGATGATCATGTGGACAAGTACACCGCTCAACAAATCGCTGTCATGGAGAAATCATACGCTGATATTGCCAGCACACTTGAAAGTGATGATTTGTCGGAGCTCACACCGGAGTGGCTTATTCCCTGGTATGAGTTGATTATCGATGAGTGGAGTTGTCTGGGTACGGGTGGGTTTGGAAGTGTGAAGCGAGCCAAGTGGTTGGACTCGGATGTGGTGGTAAAACAAGTCATCTTGACCGAATCGGGGAACACAACGGACGGTTGGACTTCCTTGTCAAATTTGTCTGCATGGGAGGATCCGTCTGCTAGCCAACCCCAAAATGACGCCACGAAGCGAGTGGGTGGCTCCGGAGTTACTCGGTACAGACCAACTCCCCACTTTTGCGTCGGATATGTATTCTTTGGGTATGTGCATCGTGGAGGCACTAAGAGTCGTGGAGGCAGGCAAGTCGGGCAAAGATTCGCGCCACTGCTTGCCCTGGCGAGTTGGTGACCGAAGTGCTGTAAAATACCACGCCACACGTGGCACCTTGCCGTCAAGACCATCGATGTGCGAGGACAGTGAATGGGAGCTGGTCAAGAAGATGTGCGCATTGGATCCTCAAAAGCGAATTAAGATCTCGACCGTCGTTAATGAGCTTGCGAAGCTAGCCGATGTGAGCGACTCTAGTCAACCAAACGACCTCGGTGACACCTTGCTACAAGATTCTGTGAACTGGGAATCTGTCGGCAAAGTAATTGCCACTTTACAGCGACAGCTGAGTCCACCACAAGACAGCGGAAATCAACGCGACCCAGTGCTGTCGCTGCACGTTTCGTTGTGGAAAAACCTTGAACGGGTGCACAATCATATCGACGGAGATTCGAGTAACGAGTGCCGGGTAGCATTCTGCTCGCCGGTTTCTGACGCAAATGATGCCACGGCGAAGCTGCGAGACATGGACAAAAATCTCGTTTCGGTTGCACAAACAACAATGCGGTGCTATGCACTGGAACGCTCGCTGAGCAAGTTGTGCGACGCATACTTCATTGCTATTGACGAGCCTGTCGTCAACTTTAGTTGAATATTGCTTGCAGCGAATTGCCGGGAGCTGTCGCAGGAGGATGACCCACGGAAAACGACTAACAAACATAAAAAGCTGCAGGAGGATGCACATGAACTTCGCGTTTTACAGCTTAATAATAAAAACATCAGCTTCTATCCTTGCCGGTCTTGTCCACTCTCCTCCACATGTAGTCGCAGTGTTTGGTAACTGGGTGTGTGTAGTTCCAGTGCCTGGACATTATAATAAAGAATTGTAATGTCAATTCCGCCACTCAATAATAAATACTTTGCGCTGCGACTTCAGCAATAATAAACAACGGGACAATAGCTATTGTATTGCGCGCACGCTACTGCTCTTCGCTGTACCTACGTGTCCTAATTATCGGAAGCGTCCTCGATGTCCGCCATACCGACACGCATGCGGGGAGCGTACTGAAGAGCACGCAGCAAATGTCAGCGTTCTTAGACATGGTGGCGGTGGTAATGGGGCTGAATGGCATTGAGCGGTAGCTAATTTGCAAATGACCTAGCCTAGATATATCCACCATTTGCGATGCAGGGCAACAAACTAGGCGATTAGTGGATGTGATGGACTCTAAGAAACTACTTGTGTTCACTGAAGTATACATTTGCACGTTGTTAGCCCGTTTGACTAGGAAAATGTATTCATATGGACATTGAGTGGACGCAACTTCATCGAGCAACCTGACTTACATTCATTATAATGTCCCATGACTTCGGAAAAGTATATTTACAAAAGTAGCAATATTACCCCGTCATTTCAAATTGCAATAATAATAAATGCCGTACAAAAATAGTATTATTATTTATTATAATACTTTTTTCCGAGCACTGTGTAGTTCATCCACCAACCTCGTCGTGCTGTGGCTTCGAACGTGAAGTTTTCGCTTGCGCAGTGAGGCAGTGAGCGCGCGTGGCATGGCCCTCTTGGATGCGATTCCAGTCTGCGACCCCCACTTGAGATGGTTGAATAGCGCTGGAAGATTATTAAACGGGTCTTTTGCGGGTCTGATCTGGTGTCAGGTCAGGTATGTGTATTTGGCTGGTCCGGCGCTGGTCAGGCGGACCTGCACCAGACCTGAGAAGTAGAACACAGAGTAACAATAGTACTATATCATAGTGTATAGTACTTAAATAATATTTTAAGGAATAATATTTTGAGATAGTACTCTGGATGATATCAATAACCTGTGATAGTATAAAAGGTAACTGTCGTACTTGCCTTTCGAGACAAGTATCCCGGCTGATTTTTGGAGCCACAACCTCTGCGCTAACTCGTGGTTTACGTGCTTTGAAGTACCAAGAAATCAAGTACATACTGCAAGAGCTGCAAGATCGATGGCTGACGCAGTAGTTGGCTAGCGGTCGTCCATTAACGTGAATAACATGAAAGCTGGGGTGGATGAACTCGCTTTGAAGAACGTTACGTTAGCGTCAAGCAGGATATGGGAGTTGAGTTCACGACGCCGAAGATGATACGCGGCATCACCCGTTAGCAAGTTATCAGTCGTGTGCACCATACACGCAATTCCACTCCAGCTCCACCATGTACGGGTGTGTCAAGGTATTGCCGCTCTCAGTGACCAAGGACGGTGATGTAGCATTCTCCCAATTCCACTATACTAATGTAGACAGTAGTGAAGTACAACAGATACCTAGATGCTTGGATGGGGATACCCTGCGTTGATTCGACTGTTGCCCTATAACCAGACGTCCATCTACATTGATGGAACATCCCATTGCGTGCCGAGTCGTTTACACATGTGCATGGTTCACTATCGTGGATCCAAGTGTTTCATGCCCTGCATGTACACCCCTCTAACGAATAAAAGCGAGAGGGCGTACTGGTTCACGCTTCACTGTGTTGAATCTAGGACGGGGATGACCATGGACGTGGGCGCCATTTCGTGCGACTTCAAGCGTGGTCTTATCAATACGGTTGGGCGATCAGTTTCCGGAAGCCGACATCATTGGGTATCTGGTTCATTTCCAGCAAGCTGTTCGACGAAAGATAAATCAAACCTTGGTTTCCGAAGGGAAAATATCCAGCATGATGCAGCGCGGTTTTCTCGACGCGCGGACTGTGCTTCCTCACGGCCATTTCAGCCCCACTTCGTCATGACCAAGTTCAAGCAGCATCTGTTCACGCATTCATAGTTCACACCGCACTAAATAAGATCTTTGTTTAATTTGAAGGCAGGCATGGGGAAAATCGTCAACTCCATTTGCAGGGCAGCCTGGTTATGCGGGCACTTGTAACGGGTTACACGCACAAGTGGCTTGTAGCCACTTGTGATTTTTACCAGAGAAAATGTCTGTTAAAATTTTTGGATACCTCCTCACCTTGGCGTAAGTCTCACCAATTTAAGACGTGCATATTGGCGGGGCCCTGACAGCCAGCCGCTGTCAACCCTTTATATAGATGATAAACCGTTTTAGCAGATTTAGGAGGAAGATCAATTTACAAACAATATAGTTCTCATTTTACCCTAATTAACTACCTGGTGTCTTTGTTTGATTTATATTATACTTGTGTACTCATGTATAAATAACTAAAGTTATTAACAACTCTTACGCTTCCTCATACACGTAGCGCAACGCGTAAGCCAAAGTAGTGAGCCAAGTTAGGCCCACTACAGCACTGGTGCTCGCGATACGTGTGTGTTGAGGTGGATGCTGCTCGGCTTAGGAAATGAAGAATGACACACCTATGTTATCCTTGCTTGAAATGGAGGTCGCCCACGCGCTGTAGTATCACACGTCCGTTGCCAATCGTTTCGGGTGTAGTTGCTAGGATGGGAAGCTCCACGCAGGTAACTACAGAACGGTGGACATCTCATTGTACCTTGGAGTCGTCGTCGTCGGTTGGAGGCTTCAGCGTGAGTCTTGATGTCACCCATGAGGTGGTTCTGCTTCTAAATTCTTGTGCTTGACCTTCGCTCCGAAAGCCCCTCTTTGGTAATGCCAAGAAAGTCCCATTCTACGAAACAGAAGACATTCGTCAGGATAAAGTTCCAGCAACAAAGCCCTCGACAGGTCCACATTTGTAAAGCAGCTGTCAAACCCTTCAGGGACATTCCTGCCCCAAACGCAACAACCATACTGCACGGCATAATCTGAGGGCATTTCTTCACCTCTTTTGCAATCGCATCTCGCGTATAGTCTTGATGCAGAGCTTGCCGCCTCTATTTCACTCCTATATCATAAAAGCGTAGACGGTCAGTACGAAGTTCTTGTCCTGGGAGCGAACCAAGTAACTAAACTCTAGTGTTGAATTTTCATGGCGTCCAAAACGATTTCGGGTCTCTTGGGAGGCGAGATTGCAATTGAGGTTTGTTTCCATCTTTGCCTCCAATTTCGCTGAAGACAGGAACATAGTTACGGGCCTTTGCTTCCTAGTAACGCAACTGCAGTCCCTACAGAAAGCGTAGGGTGGAAGCGTTGCGAACCCTGTGGCGGAAGTGCATGGTACCCGCTTGTCGTCTTGGGGGCCATTTCCAAATCGCAGATATGCGGCACAAACAGTCTGGAATGTGGCCCAAACACACTGTAATAACCCATCATCGTAATTGTCCCGTAGTAGTTCTATTAATACGGCAGTTCTCCATTGGTCATATTAGTACAATAGTTGTTAACATTAATAAACGGATGTTGGTTACGGTTTCCCAGGTTGCTAATGGCTATTTGGTGGGTCGGGGTCTGGGGGGCATTGCGGCATATTCGTGGGTCTGGTGCTGGTCGGGCTGACAAGGAACAAGACCATACCCGGAGTAGACCTGTTTAAAGGTAACCAAAAGTGCTTCCGTGAGCAGGTGCTCTCGGTCAGCAGTTCGTCCTGTCAGAGCGTATCGAAGCGTTTCCCTGTTCTTGAGAGACTTTTGCGGGCTGTTGTCCGACGCATTGGGTTCTCGGTCTCAGGTTGCCTGTCCGTCTCTGGAGGAACCCCCTCGCCTGAATCAGTGGCGAGCTCAGTGGTCGGCGGGTAGGCTTCGGCTTTCTGTGCTTCCAACTTGGAAGATCCAAGACCGCGATTCAGTCTCCATTTCGACGCAAAGGGACAAGTGCGATGGAAAACAGCGAGTTCGTTGACGCCGCGAGCGCGCGGGAGACCTCGCGAGGGTCGAGGAGTTGGTCCAGCAAGTGGCGAGACTCGACAGGGAAGCGGCGGTGAGGATGGCCGCTAAAAAGGGTCGGGTGGAGGTAGTGCAGTTCCTCACCGACCAATGTGGTGTTGGAACCGACACCAGGGACGTTTGGGGCTGTACTGCATTAATGAGGGCCGCTAAGCATGGCCACGTTGACGTCGTGCGGTATCTTGCCGAGCAGCGTGACGTTGACGTGGATGTCAGGAGTAATATCGGATCTGCAGCACTGACATTAGCTGCTGGTAGAGGTCACTTGGATGTTGTACGAGTCCTTGCCGGACAACACGGAGCTGACGTCGGTGTCAAGGGCAATGACGGATGCGCAGCACTGCTCTGGGCCGCTGCACAAGGTCACCTGGACGTCGTGCGGTTCCTTGTGCAGCAATGTGGCGCTGACGTGAGTGTTCAGGACGATGACGGCCAAGACGTACAGATGTGGGCCGCTAAAAATGGTCACGTGGACATTACACGCTGTCTCACTGATCAAGGAGGCAACAACATGAACGTCAAAGACAATTACGGCAACAGTGCGCTGATCTTGGCTGCCAGTTGGGGGCACGAGGACGTCGTGCGGTTCTTTACTGAGCAACACGGAGGTGACGGAAATATCAAGGATAATGCCGGATGCTCGGCGTTAATGCGGGCCGCTGAAAATGGCCACATGAACATTGTTCGGTTTCTTGCTGGGCAACATGACGTGGACTTGAATGAGAAGAGCCGTGGGGGGTATACGGCGCTCTTACGGGCCGCTGTACAAGAGCACTTGGACATCGTGCGGTTCCTCGCTGACTGTAGTGGGTGGCCCCAACCACGACCAAGTTATACAGTTGAGTAAGGGCCATTCTCATCCGGCGCATGCGCCGGAATGAGAAAGTTTGATGGGCTAGTGGTCTCCTCGGGCGCATGCGCCGAGGAATATAAAAAAGGCGCCATGCGACCACTTAGTCGCATGCGATTTAGGGATTACTTGGGCGCATAGGGTAAGGTGAGATAAAATGTGAAGAGCATCCAATCTCGCGACACCAGTTGTTTGCATGGTGATATCAAATCGCCACAAAAAAATCTCCTTGAGCTATTCAACAGCATGGTGTTTCCTGTGGAAAGCGACGAATTTGTGGAGGTGCTGTTACCAGTGTTGACCTGCTTCGTCGCTCAAATCGTGCAGGAGGAAAGTGACATGCTCGTGGTTCGTGAGCGTCTGGATTGGGGCCTGCGCGCCCAGCGTTTGTTGCTTAAGGGGGAATTCAAGCAGTACTACCGAATGATCTCTGATGCTTTCGAGCGTTTGCTTTCTTATGTTGGTGGCGATTTGGCAGTTGACTCACTACAATCCGCGGGGCGCGCACGTGGAGAGCCACCGATGTCGCCGGCCGCTATGCTTCAAGCCTGTATTTGCTGGCCATCAGCGAAGCAAACGACGTGAACTCGCTCGGAATAAATGGGGACACGAGCGGTGCAGGGCGCCGCGCTTGTGCAAACGGAGCCCTTGCGGCGATGTTGTCCTCGGAGCTCATTCTCGATAGCCGTCTCTTCGACAACTGGTAACGCCAACTGCTCAGCGTGCGCTTGGTGCGCCCGTTGGGCGCACGGGCGTTCTTAACCGATGCGACCCACATGCACAAAAATGCGCTGCGCTGTGCTGCGCCCGGTTGAGTGTGACGAGGTCCGAGCTAATTCTAGGCCAGGACCCATCAATCAGAAGCCCAAACCCTATCACGTACCGGCCACATATCACTTGAAACGTGGATATTTCTTGACCCAAGTCTGGTTATTGTACATACTTCAAGTTGTGTTGGCTGCATCTGGAAACTGAGCTCTGCGAACGTCGAGTGGAAGCGACCCCAGACCCCCAGGTCTGAGATTTGAATTCGGTCTGGGGTCTGAGGTCTGCGAATCGCTCTAGAGGCCACAGATCTGAGGTTCCAGGCCTTGAGCCGGACTCTGGGCGGAGAGCTGAGTCCTGGCCTTCTGGGTCTGTGATTTGAAGCCCCATGGTTGCTTAAGTCTCAGACCCCAGGTCTCAGATTGGTGACCTCACAGTTTGGAATGCCAGGGGTTCTGGGACCTGAGAGTGATGCCAAAACCCCGAGACTTTGCGATTTGGAGTTCGGTCTGAGGTTTGTCTGTGCACCAGACCCTGAGATGTGCAGTCTGGGGTTTGGGGAGAGGGCGTGGCGTGCGGCGTCTGATTTCATCTCGGCTCTGGGGTGCCACAGCTGAGGTATGGAATCAGAATCGTAATGTTGCCCCCAGCTCAGATTCCCAGACTCAGAGTCCCAGAAGTTGAACCAGAATTGAGACATGTCAAATTGGTTGGACAGCCGGGATATGGAATCAACATCGTATTTTTGCTCCCAGCTCAGGTTTTCAGCCCGGCAGTCCCTCTACTCGCGCCAAAACTGAGACACGGTGATTGTCGGCGCAAGTTGGTGTCTGGATGCACGATGTTCGTGAGGATAAGTGGCAACTGGTGAAAGACAGCTGACGCCCCGAGTCTAGGACGTGACTAAAAGCCTACGGCGTGCCTGTAGGGCCTGAAGTGCGGCTTCGTGACCTCGCATATGAAGTGGGTACACAAGCGATGGCTACATTGCCGGTCTGGGAGCTGCGGTAGTTGCTCTTTGAAGTTGCCGTTTTCCGCTTGGAAGGTCGCTCTGGAGGGTCGCCCCGTTCTGGCTTTTCGGCCCCTGGTGTCAGGCACACAAGATTCGGCCTGACCAGTCGCCTATGCATTTGGGCCAACGGGAGCCACAGAATCTTGGCGTCATCCGCATTACACCTGATTTGTGCCCAGAGTAATCAGTGTAATCAGGTGATGACAGACCAAGTCCGGCCAATCCCGGCCACAAGATCCTGGCGTAATCAGGATATCGCTGATTTGCACCCAGGTGTAATTAGTGTAATCAGGTGATGACTGACCCAGACAGGCCAATGGAAGAACGGCAAGGCAGCGACGTGCATTCACGGGCGCCGCCAAGCCAGTAGCTTAGTGGGTGTCTCACCCTTGTTCAAGGTGTACCCAGGATATGTTTGCACCCTTACTTGATAGGCCCTTTGTGTATGCATGTGCATGATAATAATCAGAGTTTGTTTTGCCCCGAAGACCGCAAGCTGCGGAGTTTGTTTTGCGCTGACGGGCGTGTTGCTCAACAGGGACCAAGTCCCTGCCCCCGGCGGCGCGCGCAAGGTCAAGTGGAGTCGCTACGAGTGTTCTACGGTCAAGCTCAGCTACTCCAAATAAATTCAAGTTCAACAACCAAGCCTTTTCGTGTTTCGGCCCTGTTTGACTTCGTTGTTGTATTTCCACACGCGGGACATTGGTTTTGCTGGTTTTTCTTGCTGGTTGGCTGGTTTCCTGGCGGTGCTTCATATTTTCGGGTGGAAGGTGCTCCGTTGAGGTTTCGGCAGAGCAGCACCTGGGATAGTGGTTTCTGGGGTTACTAGGGGTATCCGTGTGGCGTGAATAGTCTGGAATAGTGGTTCCCAGCTTCGCGGTGTCGCCTACATCAAGGCGTGGTGCGCGGAAGTCCCAGGGTGCAGAGCGAGAACCCTGGATCAAGGCAGGCTCAGACCGAGCCAACTCTCGGGGCCGCTCTGGTCTGAGGGGCGAGTGAAGACCGTTGTGCGGCCCTCCGTCTGAGCCGCTGGAGGAAGTGTCGTGACTGGAAGCGACTCGAAGCCGGAGTCGCTGAGCAAGGAGGAGGCTGTTAAGGCCCAGAGTCCAAGGGCCTGAGAAGAGAAGTGGACTAAGTGTGTGTGGAGTGAACGTGTTTATATTAGAGAAAACGGGGCACAGCGGACTCAGCACGTGCGTACAAGGGCCTTCCAAGCAAGTACCAAGCTTCGTCTGGGGGCATCTGGGAACTGTCGAGTTCGGAGGCAGCTGGTGTGGCCGACGCAAGTCTGGACCCACAGCGTAGCCTTAAGAAGAACCAAGTCAAGGGACTGCAAGAATGAGGAACACATGCCTCACCCAGCTTGGGATCTGATATCTAATCTCAGATTCTGAGTTGAGTGGTCTGAGATCGAGGTCTAGCCGCGAGGCTATTCCCTGATTTTGGAGCCCGCATCACCACAGCTGGTGCGCGTGCCCGGATCAGGAATCGGCTTTGGTGACGGACGTGTGCAAGTCATGTCGACTGCACCCGACTCGAGAGTTTCCGAGACAAGTGGTGAGATGCGTGAGTCTTCGCTTCGGCGAAGTCTCAGAGTTGCTGGTTTGCCGGCTGAAGTGATGACGGGAAATGCTGGGACGCCCAGGTCCAGGAAGTCGGAAAGGGTCCCAGAAAGTGATGATCTGAGCGTATCTGCTGAGGAAGAAGCTGAGATGAGTGCTGAACCTGAAGCTGCGCCCAAAACTGAGGATGCCGAGCCGCCGCTCAGCTCGGCTGTGAAGAAGCAAGCTGAGACTGGTCGAGATTCGGATCCAAGGCAAGATGTTCTGAGAAATGATGGTCCGAGTCTGAGATTACCTCCAGCGAGTCACAGTTCGACGCCTCGAGGAAGTTTCTCAGCTGAGATGACCGCTGCTAAAGCGCCGAGTCCCAGCCCGGAGCCAACTACTGGGAGCAACCCCGGTAACCAAGCCGAGGGTGGTGCGCTCAGCCTTTAAGGTAAGCGCGAGCTACATCTGAGGACGAAAAGCGTTTCTGGGGCTGGGACGACCCCTTCAAGGCTGAGCTCTGCACCTGGTGTCACACTTCCCAGCTATGCAAGTGGAGGCGGTGCTTGGTCAAGTACTCTGTGGCCTGAGCAGAGATCCGCTCGCAGATTGCAAGGTATGCCTGGAAGAGAAGCTGAGCCTTGGGCTTTGGCCCCACTCCCAGAAATGGCTGACGAAGAAATGCTGAGCTATGCGCGATCCCAGTTTGAGATGTGGATGGGAGTCCCAGCTGAGACTGTTCACCCGGTCGACATCGCGTACAACCCATGGCACGGTGGCTACGACCTGTGGGGATTCATCAACGCTGCTGAGTCGACCTGTCGTCTCTTGTTTTCTGTGACCCAGTCGCCTGCCGCTAGGTGGCTGGACGTGTTTCGAGCTGAGCGACGTCGACTCCCAGTCATCTCAGACCTGAGAGCTGTGCAAGTTTCGCTGAAACTGCTTCCACCGATTGCCTGTGTGGTACTGTTGCAGACTATGCTCTGGGAAGCTGGGTATGAATTTGTGAACCGAGTCCCAGCTTGGCCCAGCTTGGATGAAGTGTCTGGGGTCCCAGATTCTCGGGTCCGAGTTGAGATCGAGCGAATTGCTCATTTCCTTGGCATTGAGCTGGCGACTTGGAAATCTGTGGTTGGTACTACGGCATACTATGTTCGACAAACCTCAGATTCACTTCAGACCCAGCTAACCGCTCAGGGATCTGAGACCCAACTCGGATTCCCAGTTGATCGAGATGGAGATGTGGCTATGGATGAAGATGCCCAGCTTTTCCTTGGCCCAGAAGTGGTAATGCGTCTTCAGCTGACAGGCCTTCGGCCGAGAAGCCCAGCTTCGAGCTTGGATGAAGAACCAATTCGCAAGAAACCCCAGCTGAGCCTTGAACCGGCTGAGATTCCGCTGCCCTCGTCGCGCTCAGATCCTTCGATCCCCTCAACATCTCTGCTGTCCTGGCACGGATCTGGGAGTGATTCGGATGCTATGCGAAGTGCAAGATCGGGCACAGTTCCAAGTGTGGTTGGCGCAAAAGCTGGTTCTGACGCCTCATGGCTGGGAATGACCAAGGGACGGACCTGTGGATTAAGTTCCTCGGGATCGTCTCTGATGTCATTCTCAGATTATGGTGTTGGAGCTAGGACGTTTGGACCCACTTCGCGTGCAACAGTGATGATGGGATCTGTGACCTCAGCCGTGCGGAGTAATTTCCCAGCTGTAATGGTCTCAGTTACACCCCAGCCTACTTCAGCCTCAGCTCGATCTGAGAGTGGGACGGCCAGGGACGTGAACCCTTCGCAAGTGCCATTGCCTGGCACACCAGAATCTGAGAAGAACGCTCTCAGCAGCACGATTGACGTGGAACCTCAGACAACTGTGACCCCATCTGTGAAGCCGACCTGGGAAGTTCGTCAGACTCCGCAATACGCTTTCCCGGAAATTTCTCAGCCTCCTGTGATTGACATTGAACTGGAGAATTTGTATCAACGCGAGATTACCCGAGTCCGAACTGAGGCAGAAGCTCGAATTGCTGCGGCTCAGGCAAGACGAGCTGAGCTTGAGGCAGAGCTGAGAACTTTACTTGTGGAGCAAGGAGCTGAGACGATTGATCACCGCGCTCAGCAGTACGCCCCCCAAGCAAGTTTAAACTCAGCTCCCAGACCTCAGAAGTCAGAAGAACAACTTCAGTTGGAAGCACGTGAGCGACTGACCAAGCAGAGGGCTGAGGAGGAATCTCAGAAACACAAGGAAGATGAAACCGAGCTCAGTATCTCTTGGGTGTGCAGCAAAGTCTCAGAGAAGCTGAGGATCGGCAGGCTGAGCGGAAGAAAGCTGAGGAAGCTGAAGCGAGCCGCATCCGAGCAGAATACGAATCTGAGCTGAGAATGATGAATGAGAAATATGGCCAAGCTCAGATCGAACACAAGAAGGCAGTAGCGATCCAAGAAGAGAAAATCCGCCGTTTCCAAGCGGCTCAAGACCAACTTCACCAAACAGCTGTTTCTCGATCTCAGTCTGAGACCCCAGCTCAGCTTATCTCAGCCATCCTGGTTACATCTCAGACCCCTGGAGATTCTGTGACGGCCCAGCTTGCTCAGCTGACGCGTATTGTGCAACAATTGGTAAAAGCCAGTCAAAGCAAGTCGAGTTCAGCTGGGAAGGCTCAGACTGCAACCAGGACCAAGACTTCTGAGACCAAATCTGAGACCAGGTCTGAGATGAAGTCAGGCTCAGCGTCTCGCCGAAGTCAGAAATCTCGGACGTCGCCGCCAGGAGGCCCAGATGATAGCGGATCTGAGTCAGACGACTCCAGCTCGAGTGACTCGACTCAGGACGAGCTCGAAAATCAGTGTGGAGCTGTGGCCCAGTCCAAGACTGCCGATCCCAGCTCTGGGACTCGAGTGGTAGTCCAAGCGATGATTCCCCATGATGCTCTGGAGAAGTACAATGAATACGCACCCCTGGAAGACCGAGTCAACTGGTGGGAGCGTTTCATGTACTACGCCACCGTGGCACCCTGGGATGAACGAACTCGGATTGTCCAGCTTCGCATGAGACTCTCAGGTTCTCTGAAAGATTGGTGTACTCAGCTCTCAGATGATGTCCGCTCAGACTGGAAACAGCTTTCTCACGTTTTCAAGAAGGCATGGTGCCGAAGCATTGGTTCCAAGGCTGAGCGGTACTATGAAATGAGGATCCGAGACCGGGAGACCCCCCAGAATGTTCTTCTGCCGGCTCAACCGTGCTGCAAAGAAAGCCAACATCGCTTATCTGAAGCCAACCCCAGCCCGTGAGGCGCATATTAGGCGTTTCATCAAAGCTGTGGGTGATTATCGGATCAGAACCACTCTGCAAGGTCAGAAGTTTGACACCCTGAGCGAGTTGGAGGAGACTTTGAAATGTATTGAAGCTCTGCAGCGAGATGAGCGCCGAGATGCTCAGCAAAAGCGAAGCCCATCTCAGACTGTGCAGTTTGGCAGATTTAAGCCTCAGCAACGACGAGCAGAGGGCCGGGCGTTCTTGGCTGATGGAGGAAATTTCGACTCAGATCTGAGACGACATGTCCATTTCAAAGATGACTCTGAGTCCCCTCAGATAGTAAAGCTGAGACCGAAACTGAGACCGGAGCTGAGAATCTGAGCTCCAAAGAGGCACAGATGTCAGGGAAGGATATCACAGAACCATCTGAGCTCAGCCGTACAACAACTCTGGTGGATGAGGAGATTTACTGAGTTGCTGAGAAATTGGCTTGAAAGCCCAGATCCCAGCCCAGAAGTGACGAGTACCAGCATGCTGAGACTTGTGGAGAATGCGGCAGCAACCACCATACTACGGAAAAATGCTGGAGCAAGCTCATCTGTGGACGTTGTCACGAAGAGGGTCACCCGACTCAGTTCTGTCGACGCCAACCATGTTCCAAGTGCGGCGAATACCATCGCCGGGGTTTATGCAACATGTGGTCGGCTCTGAAAGCAGTACAGGATGTCATCCGTGCTGGGGGTTCCATCGAGGGCCTCGCTCCTGAGGTAGTCCAAGCTCTATTGGACGGCCCGGTGTCTGGGATGCCGTTAAACCACTAGGCTCGCTGGTCTGGGAACCAGTGCGTGACGAGCCGAAGTCCCAAGCATGCTGCGCATATGCATATGTGGGCTCAGCCCTTCCATGTTAGCGCAGTAATAACCCCAAATGCATGTCTTCATCTGAGCAAGGATGTGTTTATTCCGTGGGAGCTGACCTCGAAGGCCCAGACTCTGAGGCTGAACTTGAGAACCATCTCGAGTTTGCCTTAGTCCCAGGTCAGAGATATGGCTGGTGGAGCAATCGCACTTTACTTGGTGGAAAACGGGCGGTGGCAAAGGTGCATGGAGCGATTTTCGATCACAGATTACAGATTATGTTGGATTCTGGGGCTAATACGAGTTTTATTAGCTTAGACCTTGGCACCTGTCCTTGGTCTCCGGTGGTCTTGTATCCTCGTCCGTCGGCCGCAGGGGGTCCATGAAGCCTGTGAGCTCGGCGATCTCGGCGGACCGGCACAGTGTTCCCGTCCGGTCGAGTAGTACCGTTGGTGCTGCTTTTAGGCGGATTTGGTACGCTACTCCACTTGGGTGCTCCACAAAACTGATGTTTCCTACACCACATCGGATTCGAGACCACGGTGTTCCAGTTACCTCAACCAACGAAAGTGATACTGGCTCTCGATTCACGAATTCAAACCTAGCTTCTCACAGCATAATCTGGAGTATAACCACGAATATCACCGGCATCAACTTGAGCGACACCTCCACAGCTCGGAGATCGGAGGCCACTTGGATCCGGCGACGCTCGGCTCGAAAGAGATTGAGCGACCGCCCGGATGGGGATCGAGTGTGATGTTGAGTTTTGGCTGCGAAGCGAGAGCTCCGCGCCGAGGCCCAACGGTATCGAGTATTGGTGAGAAAAGTGATCGACGTCTCCCATTGGCTACACACATTTACCGCGCCAGAGTGACAGGAGCCTAGTTAGTGACTGTGGGGCACGGCGGGACCTAATAAATTCCCGCCGAGCTCTCCGGATAGTCATAGCGGATACCCTTTTTGCCTCTTATTAGGAATCCGGACTTAAGACGAATGCTCGTCCGGTTGTAGGATCAGACCGAAAGCTCGGTCAACACTAGATATTTGTATAAACTTAGGGATTAGTTAAAGTCGAGGCCTCACCGCCTCTAACTATTAAATCAGAGCAGAATATCCCCCCCCAAGCCATCAGGGTCAAGTCCGTCTACGGTAAGTCTATCTAGCTTAACTGTAGGGTCTGGATACGCTCGGCCGACGCGGGGATGTCTGTCGGTGAGCTTAAGGTACATTGACCGAGAGTTCGCCCTGGTAAGGCCTAGCGTAGATGGTGGCCGAGTGTTGGGAGGTAGAGAGTCCTCCCTGTACGTTTGTACGTTGTTCTGGGTGCGTGGCGTGGCCCCCCAGTGTATTTGACTCTTTGGCCGAGGTTTCACCTCGGCGCCCCTGTTAAAGGCCTTGACCGGCCCGGTACCCTTCCTTTCTGAGGGACCACAGTGGGTTTAGCGCGAAAGCGTTTATATTCACGCACCCCAGCCGTTGCTCGTGGCTGGCGGTGCCTGAGTGTGGGTTCTACCTACCTGACCGACACATCAACACAAGGCATACTTCCAGCCCGGTGTAAGGGATTGGACCTGATCTTCAGGTTTAATCCCAACAATCTTCGCCGACCTTTCGAGGAAAGCGTGTGTTGTTGGTAGGACTCGTCCCATTTGTCGAGGCTGAGGTACGAGGACTGGAAAATCGTGAATTCCTACACGACACGAGCCACTGACATCCAGTGTCTGGCGGTCGTTCCTGCCGCTCGGATGAAATCTCACAAATCGTAATCATTATGTCGCGGTGTGTAGGCAATATCAACCGGGAGCACCACATCCGGGGGTACACTCCTCCATCGTTCGAACTGAGATCGGCCGTATGAAACCATCTCAGCATCCGTCATATCCGGGAGTTGTACAAGTGTCATCTCAGACGCACCGCCTTCCGGGACATCTCTCAGCCGCTGGCCTGGCGTTGCCCTGGCCAGAGTGAACTCGACCAGGCGTCACTGCCGACATATCCGGGAGGTAAAACTCCAGGTGTGTAACCCAGCCAAACTGGATCCGTCCCAGTTCCGGGTGCTTCATCTGCAACTCGCGTTTTCCCAGAACACTGAGTGCACCACCATCGACTTGGCTACTGCGCGTATCCGCAGCAGTTGGCTCCGCGTTGGCACTCTGGGACTGAGATCCCGGAATCGCGTCCATCGGGCTACTCTTCGCCGACAAATCTCGGATCTGAGCCGGCAGCCCTCGGCAAACTATCACATCACTGGGTTGCGCACTGGGATCGCCGCTTGGCTCACCTTTACCTTTCGTCACAGGATAACCAGGTAATGACTCCAAATTTCCCAGCGTAAGCGTCACCTCAGCTCCGGAACTTGGATCCAATTCACTCACAGGCGGCAAACTCGAATCAGCACTGGGTTCTGGAACCCGCGAGGTCGCACTTGGCGTCTCGGGTGTCTCAGCCGCTTCAGGCACTACTTCCGCTGGGAGGCCAGCCACTCTGAGACTCCGCCAGATCGAGTCTCAACTTGTTTGGAGATTTTTGAGTCAGCAGTAGTCGACATGATCGCACCACTTGCGTCCACAGTCGTTACCCGATCCGGGCATGCGCACCAGCTGTGGTGACGCACCTTTCAGAAATGGCAAACTCAGATCCCAGAATCCCAGGTTAAAACCCCATGGATTTCAGAACCCTAGCTCTTGATCCCGGAATCATTCGACGCTCGGACTGCGTTGGAGGGCGTGTGTGTTTCCTCGCTTGTAATCCCTTAGGTGGTTCTTGACGGGAGCTACGCTGTGTGCATAGACGTGTGTCGGCCACACCAGCTGCTACTTGATCCCAGAAATATCTAAATCCACTTGAGCAAAGCTTGGCCCTGGCCCAGTAGATCCCCGTTTGCTCGTGTCCACTCGAACCCGAAATGTCCCCGGGTTTTCCCCTTTAATATACACAAGCTTCACTCTCCACACAAACTCTTGTCCACTTCTTCTCAGACGCTGGACTCGGGTCTTAACACACTTTCCCCGCGACACCGGCTTCGAGTCGATTCAGTCACTCCACTTCCTCCAGGCGGTTCAGACTGGGAACCGCGGACGGGATCTGCACTCGCGCCTTCATCCGAAGGAGTCAGAGAAGGTTGACCTAGGATGGGTCTGTCAATCCCAGGGCTCTGCGTCTGCACTCTGGGGACAACCGCGCACCACGCCGACTTGGGCGAAACAAAAGTGGGCCCAGGAACCACTATCCTGGGATCCGAGCCTCACGAATTTCCCAGCAACGCTAGCTAACCACTTTCACGAGGCGGTGCGCTGGCGAAACCTCAGAGCCGATCACCTTCTACCCGAAATATGAAGCACCACCAGCAACCCCACAGAAGCCAGTCAACCGATGAGTGAGGGCGCACGTCAACCAAGGCAATTACGAAACAAACTCGAAAATAACTCTGGGAGTGGCTAGTGATGCACCAGGGGCCGTCGAACGCACCAGCGACGTTTAATCGTCTAGTGACGCAGTTGTTCAGACCCCATCGGGCGTACGCACAAACGTACTTCGACGGTATTTTCGTCCACAGTCGTGCGGAGCACGGGAAGTCTGACGTGGAGAACCACGTGGAGCACCTGCGAGCGGTGCTCGAGTGCATGTGCACGAACAAGTTGTACGCCAATATTGACAAGTCCATCTTCGGTGGAGAAGAGATACCCTTCTTAGGGTGCTTCATTGGGAAGCGAGGCCTCGGTCAAGGTCACGGCCATTGTTGATTGGCCGGTTCCCGTAAACCAGAAAGATCTTCGCGAGTGGCTTGGTCTCGCCAATTACTTGCACAAGTACAGCGAGAATTACACTGAGATGGCTCGGTCATTCCACCCCAGTACCTATTAGAAGCACTACACTATCCCGTAGTGTACTATCCCGTAGTACAGCATTTATGGTTGTTGCGTGCAATAGCAACCCACCCAGCCGACTGTCTAACCTTCCGAAGAAGGATGCGGACTGGCGTTGGGACGCTGAGCATCAAGATGCGTCTGCGGCTATTAAAACTAGCCTGCTTCATGCGCCTATTCTGGCATTGCCAGACCCCGCTCGTCCGTTTCGTGTCGTCTGTGACGCCTCGGACTTCGCCATCGGCTGTGCCCTGCTAGAAGCAGACGCCGAGGGGCGCGAGCGCGTGGTCGCGTTTGAGCCTCGCCAGCTCGAGGCTGCTGAGAATAACCACCCAGTTCATGGTAAGGAGCTACTTGCGATGAAGTATGCGCTCGTCAAGTTCAGGGTTCACCGGTTGTGTAGTGGGCCTACTTTGGCTCACCACTTTAGCTTACACGTCGCGTTACGTGTATGAGGAAGCGTAGGAGTTTATTAATAATTTGAATTAATTATACTTGAGTCCACAAGTATAATATAAATCAAATAAAAACACCAAGTAGCTAGTTTAAAGTAAAATGAGAACTGTATGGTTTGTAAATTGATCTTCCTCCTAAATCTGCTAAAACTGTTTATCATCTATGAAAGGGGCTGACAGTGGCTGGCTGTCAGAGCCCCGCCAATATGCACGTCTCTAATTGGTAGAAAGATGCTGCTTTCTACCAATAGGATCTTTGGGTAGGTGTGGACCACTCATTGTGGTGGCCCACTTCAATGTATCCATTGGTGTGACTTACAACAAGGTGGGGAAGTATCTAAAACCATTAACAGATATTTATCTGTTAAACCATAAGTGACAAATGTCATGCACAAGTGACAGTTGTCACTTGTGACCGTTGTCATGCACAAGTGATTGTTGTCACTTGTGTGTAACCCCGTTACACCATCCGCCCGTTAAGCTTAGACGTGTCGGTCTCGACACGTCAATTAATATTGACTGCTTGTCAATTGTTTGTGTTGGGGATTTCCGTGCTCATCCGCAATGAGTACGACCAAGCTGAAGACTGCCATTGCAACAGAGGGTAAGCTCTCTGTTGCTGAGTACCATGCGCGGTAGGGCGAGGTTCGCCGCTACCACGGGAACAGACAACACAGTGTCTGTGTACGATTCTTCGATGTCGACCGCGCCTGTGCGTCGACATCTCTAAGCGAATTTCTGTTACTTACCGTGATCGGGTAAGCAAGCGCCAAAGCACTTCGAGTCCTTCTCGAAGTGAGGCAAGTATTAGCAACTCAACGCTGTTGCGGTGGAGGCTGATGTTCGTGCGCCGTGCGCACTGTCCGTCCAGGTGGCGGTGCGTATTAGCAACCGCGACCACAACAGGTATACTATATGTATACCTGAGAGCTTCAATGATCTCCGTGCTAATTATCTAGCACGCGAGTCGTCAGGCATTGTAGATTACTACAGCGCTCGCACTACCTTCTTGCTGGTAGTGCGTGTTGGGTTTCGTACTCCTTCACCATGTCCGGAACGTCTTCCATCAGGACGTTCCGTGGTTCCCACGTGTCGTGTTGGGGAGGGAAACCTCTCCAGCGAATGCGAAAACAATCCGGACCTCGGATTGTTTTCCTATGATCGACAATTCGCTGGACGATCCAGCGAATTTCTCCGCGTGCGTCTCGCAGCGGTGGCGAAGGTGGCGAAGGTGGTGGAAACACGCCCCGGTGGTCAACGCTATGTTGACCTTCCTCTCGTGTCGCTCCACGACCAGGTGACGGTCGTGGAGTACCTTCAGAGCGCGGCGGTTGCCGCTCTGTTCCTTCGTGTCCCGGCTGTGGCGGTCTCCCATACCGCCTTGAACGTGCCGGTCGGGCTGTAGACCCGACTGTATTAACTGCTCCAGCGCGTAGTCGCGCTGAAGAGGAGGGTTTCCCCTGCCGAGTCTGTCTCTTCGGGTCAGACGAGCCACTAGGCTCGTGCTGGAGGTATGGCTTTAACCGCCCGACATAAAAGGTCGGATGGAGGCGCATGCTAGACGGTATGTCTAGCGTGTATGCGTTGCCGTGCCGTGCCAACACAGTGAACGGCCCGATGAAGCGCGGAGCAAGCTTGCTTGCTCCGAAATCCGAAACTGCATGTTTAGGCAGGTTTTGTGTAGCTAACAAAACTAATGAACCAACTTTAAATTCATTTGTGTTGCTTCTGCCCGCATTGTCTGCGTTCAGCTTCTGTTGATCAACAGAAGCTGCTATTACATCTTGGACAAACCGAATTACGGCTTGGCTTTTGGTAAGGAAGTTGATTGCATCCGAGCTGAAGTCATTCAGCTCGCTCTCCGCTAGAGGCCCGGCCTCTGCGTGGTTCTTTGCGGTGTCTGCGCCCTGCGCAGACCCGTGGTTGTTGGCCTTGTTGGTGGAGGAGTCTGCTCCCTGCGCAGACTCATGTGGTTTGTCCATTGTTGCAGCTGACACTGTGCAAGTGTCAGCGGTTTTCTGCGGCTGCTGTATTGCAGTCGTAGATCCTCCCCCACTTAAAGTGGGAGCCACCACTTCGAGTAAACTCGGCAGACGGGGATGCCGCATGGCATTCACATAGAACGGTGTATGCCCGGTCGAGGTATGCACCGAGTTGTTGATGGCGGATTCTGCCATCGACAAACACTCGCTCCAGTATTGGAACGAGTGAGCGTAGCTCTTCAGAATGTCGACGAGCACGCGGTTCACGCGCTCGGTTTGGCCGTCCGTCTGCGGATGGTTCGCAGTCGACATTGAAAGCTGGCTCCCAAGAAGTGTAAACACTTCTTGCCACAGGTTCGCTGTGAAGCGTGGGTCTCGGTACGACACAATGTCGGTCGGCATGCCATGGTGTTTGAATACCATGTCAACGAACAGACGGGCCGTCTGCTTCGCAGTCACTTCTCCCGGCACCGCAGCAAGATGTACCATCTTGCTGAAGCGGTCGACGAAGACCACATCACCGGTATTCCCTCAGCTGTCCGGGTGAAGACCAAAGATGAAGTCCAAAGACATGGACTTCCAACACTCCGACGGAGTCGGTAGTGATTGTAACGGAGCCTGCGCGAATGGCGCAGGCTTTACGCGTTGGCATACCTCGCAAGCACGGATGTACTTGCGCACCCACTTATACTGGTGGTGCCAGTAGAAGTCGCGCATGAGAAGGACGTAAGTCTTCTCACGTCCGAGATGTCCCGCAGTCGGGGCATCATGATACTCGTACATGATCCTGAGTCGTAGGTCATGGTCATTTGGCACGACAACGCGATCCGCGTTGTCGTCGACTGCCTTGTAAAGCAGTAGTCCGTCGTGCACACGAAAGCGGTGTGCACGCGCTCGAAGGTGCTTGGGCAGCTTCTGACGGGACTTGTCAGAAGGCGCTGTGCCATAGGCCAGCAAGAGCTTCGCGTCCGCGTCGTGCGCGTACGCGGCCTTCACGTCATCCAACAGAGATGGTGTGGGTTTGCTCGATCGCATGGCGTCAATGGCGTTGACGTCAACAGCTTCCGCATAGTCCGGCCGACGTGATAGCGCGTCGGCCACCACGTTCAATCTTCCGGGTTTGTATTCGACCCGGAAGTTATACTCCGCAAAGAATGAGAGCCATCTCGCCATTCTTTGTGAAATGTGTGGCGACTTCACTGCGGTGCGCAGTGAAGCATGGTCGGTGTAGACCACAAATGGTCTACTCCCAAGCAAATACACTCGGAACTTTGCGAGTGCATACTTCATGGCAAGCGAGTGCATACTTCATGGCAAGGAGTTCCTTGTCATGCACCGGATAGTTGCGCTCAGCTGGCTTCAGCTGACGCGATTGGTAGTAGACGACACGATCACGGCCCTCGTGATCGTGCTGCATTAACGCGCATCCGATCGCGAAACCGGATGCGTCACACACTACGTGAAATGGGCGATCTTGGTCAGCCACTGCCAAGATCGGCGCCTCAGTCAAGCCCCGCCTGACTGCATCGAATGCCTTTTAGCAATCGGGTTTCCAATTCCACACAGCTTCTTTCTTAAGAAGCTGTGACAGCGGGCGGATCTTGCCCGCATAATCCTCCACGTACTTGCACAAGTACGTGGCCAAGCCAAGGAACTGCCTCAGTTCCTTGACACTTGAAGGCGTTGGCCATTCATTGATCACTCTGACCTTTTCCGGGTCAGGGCGAACACCATTCTTCCCTACGAGACACCCGAGGACGGGTATCTCGCTCGCCCCGAAGATGCACTTCTTCAGGTTCGCGTAGAGCTTATGCTTTCGCATAAGCTCAAGTAGCTTCCGGAGATGCACCCTGTGCATCTCAATGTCGGTCTTTTCGTCCACAGCCCGGCTGTGGATGAATACATCATCGAAGTAGCTCGGTGCGAAGTCGCGCACCGAGCGCAACAAGTGCGTCACGCACCTGTTGAAAGTCGCAGGGGCGTTCTTAAGCCCCTGTGGCATTACTAGCCATTCCCAGAGCATGCCGCTTGGCGTGCTCACTGCCGTGAGAGGGATATCGCTCTCACGCATTAGGATTTGATAAAAATCCATCTCGCAAGTCGAGAGCACTGTAAACGGTGCTCCCGGCCATCGAATCGATGATAACATCTTTTCGCGGTATCGGCGTCTGCGCCGGTACCGTCGCATCGTTCAGCTAGTTGTAGGCATGAACGATGCGCCATCCGCCCTGTGGCTTTTTGACACAGAACGTCGGAGCACTGTGCGGGGACTTCGATTCCCGCACTTGTCCAGCTTTGCGACGACTTTCAAAGAAGTCGTCGATCGCCTTCACTTGCTCTCGCGGCAGTGGCCACTGCCGCGTGACACAGTACTTCGTGCCCGGCACGAGATCAATCTCGTGCTGAATGCCCTTATCCTGCGGAAGCTCCGCAGGAATCTCTTCCGGGAGTACGTCTTTGTACTCCCTCAACAATTCGTAATAGGGACTCGACTTCAGCGAGTCCCAACCTTGTTCCTCGAAGCGCTCTCGCTTCGTCTTCGCACTGAGAGTGTCTTCACTCTCAGTGGTACTTCCCATGAAGAGCTGTCTCACCTCTTCGCTCTCGCTCTCCGTTCTTTCGCTGTTCGAAAGAACGCAGACCTGCTCGATGCGTCCATCGTGCAAGTCGCGTGTGAAGCGCTTCCAGCTCATGGCTGGAAGCGAAGTCAACTCCGGAGCCGTCGTCGGAGGACTAGCGAGTTCCATGTCACGATACTGGAATCCAGTATCGGTGCGCGTCAAGACGCTTAGCGTCTCGACATCCGGCGACACCGCCTCAGTCTACCCAACAGACTGTTCTTGTTGCGCCTCGGTCCCGGACCGAGACTTGCGCAGCGTTCTCCGCTTGCGCCGTCTTCTTGTTGTGCGGAGCCCGGCTCCGCACAGTTGTTCTTCTGGTGCAGGCCCGACCGTGGACAGTTGTTCGCCGGCGGACCCTGTTCGCGGGCGCGCGGTATCAAGCCCGGCTTGACCACATGTTCCTTCGTGCAGCCCGACTGCACGGAAATGTGTTCCGTCCCCGGCAGACCCTGTCTGCGGGCGCGCGATATCAAGCCCGGCTTGATCGCATGGCGCTTCGTCGTGCAGCCCGGCTGCACGACAGCATGCAAATTGCGTCAGGGTGGTACGTTTGCAACCGTCCGCACTGTTTGCAGCTTCAACCCCCGGAGTTTTGACACGCCTTCGTCACCTCGACGCCATTCATTGGTGGAGCCCCTCATGATCGAGGGTGCGTCGGCTCCCGGAGCCGTCGTTGTCGACCTGACCTCTTCGGGTCAGGGACTGTCCCTTACACGCTTGAACGTGGGTATTGGTTCCTGGAACCAGGACATCTTTTACTTCTGACGTCGGCAGCATTGCCGACGTTGGTCTCACTTGTGCGCGCCCTCGCCCACTTCTTGGGCACTTCGGGACAGCAGCATTAAGCGCTGTTTCGACTGGTGAGCCGCGCGCACCTGCTGGTGCGCGCGCTGCGGTAACAGGGCCATCGCTCTCTGTTCCGCTGTCGCGTCCGAAGCGCACGAGCGTGCGCTTCTTCCGGTCTATCACCGGGTCATGCCGTGGCTTGCACGGCATGCCCATTACCACGTCGAACTTATCGTCCAGGTCCAGGACGATAAAGTGTTCGACAAACACTCGTTGTTTGTACAAGAAGCGCACGTTCACGACGCGCTTCTCAGTCTTCACCATGGCACTTGTTGCCAGTCGTACTTCCAGAAGACTTCGAGGTACATTTACATCCTCGAAGTCAAGTCTCGGCAGGCTTCGTATTCGAACAAAGTTGTTCGACGCGCCTGAATCTACCACTGCTCGAAGAGAGTCACTTGCTCTCTTCGACGTTACCTTCAAGTGACTAGGTTCGGCCTGTCATCTTGCTTCTTGCAGCGAGAGCTAGTGTCACTGGGGGGCTGTAGTCCTCAGTGTCGCGTGCCCGATGTCGGCACGCGTGACTGCATTACCAGTAGGGCGCCCCGCGCCTACTGGATGTTCGCGTTTTTGTTGGTCCGCGGCGATGCCTAGCATCGCCACGACGGCCACCTCCAGGGGGCATGGGAGCTGTGCACTCCCGTGCAAAGTGACCGATCCTTCCGCAACGGAAGCATCGCACGTTACCTCCCTGCTGCTGGTAACCAGCAGTTGTTGCGTTCGAGAGGCCCATTGGTTTTGGACCTCCCGTCCTCACTACCGGGCGCGGTTGCGGCCTCGGTACATTTACATAGAGTTTAGCCTGCCGCAGGCTAAACTCTTCTTGCATGGCAAGGGTGATTGCAGCTTCGGGAGTACTCGGGTACTCTCGGAAGAGATAGGTCTTCACGGGCCCATCTCTAAGTCCTTTCATGAACGTGACGACCTTGGTCGCCACGTCAATCGGATTAGTCACGATATTTGATACCAAGTATCATGCGCGCTGCGCGTAAGCATGGACGTCATGCTTACCCTGCTGAAGGTCGAGGAACTCCGCCCTCGACCGGAACTCGTTTTGCGGGGGCTCAAACGCCTGTTTGAGCTCCTCTTTGAACACTTCGTACGTGCTGAAGCACGTAGGATCGGAGAGTCGGCGTCCATACACCAACTCCTTGCGCGTCCGCCAAGGCAGGACATGGCGAACGCGACCTTCGACAGCGGGTCGACGATGCGTCGAGCCGCTATGGCTGTGTCGAGCTCGACAAGCCATCGGAGGAGAGCTCGCCCTCTCTTCCCACGTAATTGCTTACGCTCAACTTTAATGGTTGAGCACGCGGTGTCGTCCCTGACGACGCCGTCACTGAGGAAGCAGCGTCACGCTGCTCCTTCATGATGAACCCCAGAGCAACACCATGTTGCTCCGTCGGCGATAGCGTACGCAGCATCGTAGCTATCGCAGCTTCTCCAATGACTGTTGACAGTCGTTGGAGGGCTTCCCACTTTGGGTCAGACAGGTGGGGGCAGTCAGCGCGTGCAACATGCGTTGCAGGCGTGTTGGAGCTCTCCATGGGCACCTCCGTGCTCATGTGGTTCTCGGCTCCGCGTTCGTACACCGCACCGCGTACGAACGTCAAGCAGTCGGTCGTTGGACGGACTACAAAGTGCTACCAGGTGTAGTGGGTCTAACTTGACTCACTACTTTTGCTTACACGTTGCGCTACGTGTAGGAGGAAGCGTAAGTACTTAGTAATTACTTCGGTTAATTATATTCTAATACACAAATATAATTTAAATCGGATAAGACTCCTAGTGACTTAGATTAGGTAAAATGAGAACTGTATGGTTTGTAAGTTGATCTTCCTCCTAAATCTGCTAAAACTGTTTATCATCTATGAAACGGGTTGACAGCGGCTCGCTGTCAGAGCTCCGCCAATATGCACGTCTTTAATTGGTAGAAAGATGCTGCTTTCTACCAATAGGATCTTTGGGTAGGTGTGGACCACTCATTGTGGTGGCCCACTTCAATGTATCCATTGGTGTGGCTTACACCAAGGTGAGGAAGTAACTAAAACTTTTAACAGATATATTATCTGTTAAAAATCACAAGTGGTTTGCAGCCACTTGTGCGTGTAACCTCGTTACACGATAGGCGTACAGAGAGCTCGACTGTATGGTCGAGCGGAGCGTAAGCTCGAAGGCATTACCCGCCAGCGTCAGGGCCGCTCACCAGGCAAACCGAAAAATGGCTGTTGCGCGCTTTGGTTGTCGTCGGTGGAGTGTTGCGGCCACGTATTCAATGGCTGGGTGCTTGTGTGGAGAAGTGAGAAGCCCCCGAAGAAATGTAAATCGAGCTTCGTAGTGGGTGTACCGCACCGTGCGCATAAATGACGGAGAAGGACTTCCGACATTGTACTTGGTCATGGCGCCGACGTTCCAGTTTCCCGACTCTCAGCTTGCTGGCGTCGCGAACCATGACATAGATCTGAGTCTTGTACTGCTTCTGGTGCTTCTGGTGCTTCAAGTGCTTCTTCTGGTGCTTCGTCCGGTGCGCTTTCTTGTGCGTCTTCTTGTGCTTCGTCTGGCGCTTCGTCTTGTGCTTGGTTGGCGAGTTGCCGCACGACCCGTCGACCGTGACGCGGTCCACGGAGTCCTCCTTGAGCGTGCAAGCCGAGACGTCATCCACACGGTCCGTCGTCACCTTGGGGACCGACATGGAGCCGCGCCGAAACCAGTGGCACGACTCTATGCCGAGCTCCAGACGAAAGCATCCGTGCCTTGGGAACGTTCACCAGGAAGCAGAGCGAGGTCGTAGCGGCCACCGCGGCGTCAACCAGCAGCAGCTCGCTCCCGTGCCGTGAGTGGTTCAGCAGGATAGACGAGAGCACGTAGCCATGGGCTCCGATTGCCTCCTACAACTACGCCGATATGGCAGGCGTGGTGCTGGACGCAACGCTGGTGAAACGCCCACAGCACTTGTACGGCGGCGCGGTCGTGAGGGCTTGATTCCCGCGTCGACGTAACTCCAAGTGAACCACGACAGGAAGGGGGTCAAGATTCCTGGTCCAGGATCGGCATTGGCCAGCCCACCTACCCATTTTCTGCATAACTAGATGTTGGGTCTTCAATCTGAGGTCTTGGTCGTAATGTATAGATAAATGGATTTCGTCGTGCAAAGTGCACGCAGTATATTTTAGAAAATATTTTGAGACTTCAAATCTAGTGAACAGTCGCACAACATGGAGGCCCTGGACGCTCGAGTTGATGAAGTACTCGGCAACACCACCGCAGCGTCCACCAAATACGTGTATTGTCGTGCATTGATACAGCTTGTGGGGTGGTTATATGCCAACACAGATCGTGATCACCATGAAGTCCTGTTTACAAGGCAATTTCTCGCACTGGAGTCCGTCAATGATGACAGCATATCTCAATGGCTCACACGTGAACCTTTGGAGAGCCCCATGGACCTGCAGGTGCTAACGACTAAGGATTGCATGCGCTATTTAACCTCGATGGAGCAGCGCGGTATAGGAGGGAAGTCCACGTTTGGTAATGTTCGTTCGGCTTTAGTGTATCTGTACGCTACGACTGAGCACTCACGTCCTCATGATTTTGACCGCCAAAAGAAAAGATTTGTCAAGGGACTCCATCACACTGTTGCCCGCACTGCACAGCTAAACAACGAGCGACTTACTGAGGGTAAGGAGCCGTTCTCATTTTCGATGTACAAAGAGATTGCCAAAGCTATGCTGCGCTCAAGCAAGAAGAAAGATGTTTTTGGTCATTCCTTTTTACTTATTTGTTGGAATTTAATGTGCCGCGCTAAGAATGCAGCAACCATTCGACATGCACATGTTTCGTGGCAAGAAGATGCCGTTACCATAAAATTTGCACACATGAAGAACGACAAAGACGGTAGTCGTCCTCGGGATCCTCGCCATATTTACGCCAATCCGACGATGCCAGAGATTTGTCCGATTTTGGGCTTTGGGATTTATTTTGCTGTTCTGGGCTTCGCCAGCGATGGAAAATTATTCAAAGGTGGAAATCAATACAGTCGATTTCTCAAGTTACTGAAACGCGTGCTAAGTGAAGACGTATTGCAAAATGTGCTATCAAAGTTAGGGATGACAGTGAAGGATTTTGGCACTCATTCGGCGAGGAAAGGAGCTTCTACATACGCTAGCAGTTGCTCAACATCAGGTCCGTCCGCTGCGTCAATATGCCTTCGCGCTGTCTGGACTCTTCCTGGGGTCCAGGACAAGTATGTGAGATTTGAGGCTGCTGGTGATATGATTGTTGGGCGCTATGTGTCTGGTCTGCCCTTTGATTCACCAAACTTTGCTACATTACCCCCATTTTTTAGCCCAGTAACCAGCTCTGAAGGAGATCGATTGGAGCTAGAAAGCGTTTAAAGTTTGCCATGGATACCGTCTATTCTGGAGCACCACCAAGCTTGCGAATGGTGTGTCAGTTCGGTCTTGCTTCAATACTGTATCACTTTGTATTCTTACGCGAACACTTGCCACAGAATCACCTGCTGTTCACTACCTCTTTATTTACAACATGCAATCGATCGCATTTTGAGTGGCTTCGCCAACGAGTTGTTTGTCGTAATTTTCAAGTCAATGATCCCATCACTCCAAGTGGAATTCCTCCACATGTGGGAATAATGGTCAACTTGGCACAGTATAAAGCGGAAATTGATTCGTTAAAACAAGGTCTGACTAATTCCTTCGAGAATACTCTTAAACGGCACGTCCATGGTTCAATAATGACGATCGAGGCGTTGGAATCAGCTTTTGCTGTGGTTCTTGCTCGTTCACAACTTAGTTGTACCCATTTAGCTGGCGAACAACCGGATAGAAGGACTGTTGATGTCGTTTCCACGACGGAATCACCTCTCGAGCTACAGCAATGGGGTGGTGGCTTTCACCGAGTTGCAGAAGATTTTGTACCTCCTAACGGGACCCTCCGGCTAATATGGCAGCATTGGTGTGTTGGATCACCTGCACTACGGATGCTGTCAACGCATGACATGGCTACCCGAGTTGGAAAGGTTCGGCTGGCTGAGCTCCAGCGACTGATGCATGTTATAGAAGGCTTACTATCAAACACCGAGCTGCGCCGAGCTAAAAGCTCTACCGACTGTGCTGGCCTTCTGTACGAGCAGATCAAAGCTCGTCTTCCGTTTTCGTCTGTGTCTAGTAGGGGCAGAGAACGAAGATTAGATCACTTGTCGTGGAAAACACTAGCTAGAGAGATGAGCACCCAAAACTTACGCTGAAAAATGTATATTTCTTTCTTTTTTCGAGCTGATCACGCATCGAGTCCCATCGTGCAAATTGCACGATGAATTCTTGTGAATGATTGCATTCTCGTGAACCCACTAGCTTTTTGTGTGCCTGAAATAACTGCATTCGGTGAAATCTTCGTGCACAGTGCACGAAGAAATGCATAGAAACCACAAGTTTTACACGACGTTTTCCTGACAAGTCTTTATTCTGCTTCAAAACATCTTTTCCCCAGCTTCGTCCGCTTGCTCATTCCGCCTTGCTTCAACACTGCACTCACTTCGCGTGGAAAACTACCGATTTGATACAAAACCAGCGAGCGGCGCAGGCAAATTCAAGAGAATCAGTCGTAAGCAACACCCATTCAATTGAGGACAAGCCTGTCGTCAATCCAATGCGCCCGCAGTGGTCGCCGCAGTAACTGTGGGCCTGGCCCCGTTCGCGGACGCGGAGTCCGCCACGCCGCAGTCGAACGAGGACGAGGACTCGCGCTCCGAGACGTCGTCGGAGGTGAGCCAGGGCTCGGGCCACCGGGACCTGTCGGAGCGGCTGAGGTGGGTCGTGGCCTGCGACGCCGAGGGCGAGCAGAGCTTCGGCCAGGCCACGGTCGGCGCGGACGTGGTGCTGTGCGTCCGCCGCGGCGAGGCGAGGCGCGCAGAGAGGCCAACGGCAGCTCGCAGAGCAACGGCAGCGGCGTCAGGCGCTTCCACGCGCACAGGTTCATCCTGGCCGCCAGCTCGCCGCCGTTCCGCGCCATGCTGACGGGCGGCATGCGCGAGTCGGCGCGGCGCGACGTGGAGCTGCACGACATGGAGCCCACGACCGTGGAGAAGATGCTGCTCTTCGTGTACACGGGCGACGTGGTGCTGGAGCTCGAGAGCGTGCTGGGGCTGCTGATCGCGGCCGAGATGTACGAGCTGGAGGCGCTCCGAGAAATGTGCAAGGGCTTCGTGCTCCAGCACGCGCACGAGGTGTTCTGCGACCCGCAGGTCGTGCAGCTGCCCGAGAAGATCCTGCTGGAGCTCATCCCGCAGGACGAGCTGCAGATCCGGGAGCTGGCGCTCATGGAGGCGCTGGTCATGTGGGGCGAGTCGCGCGTGGCGAACGCGGACAAGCCGCTCGGAGACTTGCTGGCGGACATGATGGAGTTCGTGCGCTTCCCCACCATGAGCGTCAGCGACCTCTACGGCAAAGTCCGGCCGCTGGTGAACGACGGCGTCATCCGAGAGCACCTGCTCACGGAAGCGCTTTTCAACCATCTCAAGTGGGGGTCGCAGACTGGTATCGCAGCCAAGAGGGCCAAGCCACGTGCACTCACTGCCTCACTGCGCAAGCGGAAGCGCGTTTCATTTACGCAGCACGTCACGTTCGAGACCACAGCACAATGAGATTGGTGAATGAAACTACATGCACCCAGCTACCACACACTGCAACTACATGTGGAGGAGAGTGGACAAGACCGGCAAGGAGAGAAGCTGATGTTATTATTATTAAGCCTTAGAGCGCGAAGTTCATGTGCATCCTCCTGCAGCATTTTATGTTTGTTAGTCGTTCACCGTGGGTCAT
Source organism: Phytophthora cinnamomi (assembly GCF_018691715.1). Classification (NCBI taxonomy): domain Eukaryota; phylum Oomycota; class Peronosporomycetes; order Peronosporales; family Peronosporaceae; genus Phytophthora; species Phytophthora cinnamomi. The sequence goes on from NW_027150957.1 coordinate 776,195, forward strand.
CCTGCTGCTACAGCTCCCGGCAACTCGCTCCTAGCAGTATTCAACCAAAGTTGCGTCAATAACAATGAAGTATGCGTCGCACAACTTGCTCAGCGAGCGTTCCAGTGCATGGCACCGCATTGTCGTTTGTGCAACCGAAACGAGATTTTTGTCCATGTCTCGCAACTTCACCGTGGCATCATTTGCGTCACTAACCAGCGAACAGAATGCTGCCCGGCACTCGTTACTCGAATCTCCGTCGATATGATTGTGCACCCGTTCAAGGTTTTTCCACAACGAAACGTGCAGCGACAGCACTTGGTCGCGTTGATTTCCGCTGTCTTGTGGTGGACTCAGCTGTCGCTGTACAGTGGCGATTACTTTGCCGACAGATTCCCAGTTCACAGAATCTTGTAGCAAGGTGTCACCGAGGTCGTTTGGTTGACCAGAGGCGCTCACATTGGCTAGCTTCGCAAGCTCATCAACGACGGTCGAGATCTTAATTCGCTTTTGAGGATCCAATGCGCACATCTTCTTGACCAGCTCCCATTCACTGTCCTCGCACATCGATGGTCTTGACGGCAAGGTGCCACGTGTGGCGTGGTATTTTACAGCACTTCGGTCACCAACTCGCCAGGGCAAGCAGTGGCGTGAATCTTTGCCCGACTTGCCTGCCTCCACGACTCTTAGTGCCTCCACGACGCACATACCCAAAGAATACATATCCGACGCAAAAGTGGGGTGTTGGTCTGTACCGAGTAACTCCGGAGCCACCCACTGCCAAGCGCCTGAAATCGTTTGCGCCTTGCTCCCGCTGCTCGCGACCGAACTAAGACCGAAGTCCGTCACCTTCGCTTTCATATCGCTCCCGATCACGATGTTGTTTCCTTTCAGGTCGCCATGCACAACACCACGAGCGTGCAGATACTGAACACCCAGTGTTGCCTCATGCAGCTTCGCCCATATCTCATCGGGGTGCTTTTGCAAGTAGCTGACTAACGTCCCGTTGGTAGCGTACTCGCACACGAAAAATGGTCTTCCAACGTGACAGGCACCAAAGAGCCGGACGACGTGAGGATGGCTAAAGCCAAACCAAATGTCCACTTCACTACGAAACATCATCAACGCTTCTGCTCGCTTCGTGGCGTCATTTTGGGGTTGGCTAGCAGACGGGTCCTCCCATGCAGACAAATTTGACAAGGAAGTCCAACCGTCCGTTGTGTTCCCCGATTCGGTCAAGATGACTTGTTTTACCACCACATCCGAGTCCAACCACTTGGCTCGCTTCACACTTCCAAACCCACCCGTACCCAGACAACTCCACTCATCGATAATCAACTCATACCAGGGAATAAACCACTCCGGTGTGAGCTCCGACAAATCATCACTCTCAAGTGTGCTGGCAATATCAGCGTATGCTTTCTCCATGACAGCGATTTGTTGAGCGGTGTACTTGTCCACATGATCATCCATCTCTGTTTTTAACATTTTCAGAAACGCCGATCTCTCCTCCGCTGATTTCAAATCGTTCAATAGAAGAAAAGTATCTGCCACGCCGGACACGAACACCTCGATCTGTTCACTGCGCTGTTGCTGCCAACATACCTCTCCCCCTGTGGATATATCAACTGAATCTCCTAGCGATGCCGCGAGCGAGTTAATACGCCACTGAAACGCGTACATGCTGGTGGTTGTTGCACGAGACGAAGACAAACGCATTATATTGGCCTGTTCAGGTGATAGGGTCGTGGTCTGATAAAACTCAGTCAGCAACGCGTAGAATCGTGTGAACAGTGTCGGGTGGTGGGTTGTCTCCTGCATGCGGTCGTGCATGATCTTGAGCTCGTTAAATGCTCGGCAATGTCGGTCATTGTCACAGTTTTCCATGATCGCCTGCAGTTTTGCCCACGCTTTTGCCAGCTTTCCACAGTCATAATCGTCGAAGGAGGTTGCGGGCTCGAGCTCGGGCTCGGATTCTTTAGAGCTCTCTTTGATCGCTAGACGCTCGAGCTCATAGACAACTGACGACAGAGTGGGGCGTTTGTGAGGATCTTGGCGGAACAACGACATGAGATTGAATTCATCGTCAGAGTCAGAGTCAGAGTCTTCTGGGATCCACTCCATTTTGTACGCGAGTGCCTTCTTATCGGGTATATTACCCAAAGGCATCTTTCCTTCCACTACTTCCAAAATGCACATTCCCAGGGAGTACACATCCGACTGGAACGATGGTGGATTACCTCGGAGTACTTCAGGAGCCTGCCAGCGCATCGACCCAACTACATTCGGGGACCCTTGACTTGTCTTTTTTCTTCGACCCGCTTAACCAAAAAATTTGACAACTTTGCCATGCCATCGCTTCCGATCAAAATGTTACTGCAGCGAAGATCTCCGTGAACGATTCCTCGCTCATGGAGATATTCAAGACCTAACGCTGCATCACGCAGGTACTTCCTAACAGTTCGATTTTCCTCTGGCAACAACGTCACATGCTCCCAAAGTGAGCCCTGACTGGCATACTCGCATACAAAGAACTGCAGTTGTGAGCCAGCGTGACATGCCCCGTACATTTTGACCACATTGGGTGCCGCAGGCGCTGCCACAGCTGAACCTCGTCGTCGAATGATGAAAAGGATGAATCCGGGATGAAGAGCTTCACGACCGCATCAGCATCGAGCCACTTGGCCTGGAAGTCGCCCCCGATGTTACGGTTCTTGCAGAAAACGGTCAGCTCAATCTCTGACGGAGGAATGGACCAGCTTCGACGATGGTCGGGAAAAGGCATAATCCCGCTATTGAGTTCTCTGCTATCATCGTTACTGAGCGTTAGAAATCGTGTCAGTATCCGCTGAATGTCATGGTAGCCACCATTAGCAGCAACCCTCACGGTAGAATCCCCATCCTTGTCCACAGAATTCACATTTGCGGAGCATTGTTCGACTAACCATTGGACCATATCAGTCTTTCTTTGCCGAACGGCCTCCAACAGGGCGTTGTCGCCGGTATAGTTCAATGTATTTACGTCCGAGCCGCATTGTTTTATAAGATACCACACCACGTCCTTGTGGCCATTATTCGCGGCCCGCATTAGTGCTGTGCATCCGTCATTGTCCTTGATGTCTACGTTAGCCCTATGTTGTCCGGCAAGGAGCTGCACAACAGCCAAGTGACCACTTCTAGCGGCTAGTGCCAGTGCTGCGGATCCGTCATTACACTTGGCTTCCACGTCAACGTCACGCTGCTCAGCGAGATACCGCACGACGTCAACATGGCCACATAGAGCAGCTCTCATCAGCGCTGTGCATCCGTCGTCGTCCTTGGTATTTACGTCAGCTCGATGTTGTTCAGCGAGCAGCCGCACAACGTCCACATGCCCATTTTTCGCGGCCAGCATCAGCGCTGTGTATCCGTTATTAGTTTTGGAATCCACGTCAACCTCATGCTTGTCAGCGAGAAAACGAACAATATCGATGCTGCCCTTTTCAGCGGCCAATATCAGTGCCGTGCATCCTCCCTTGTCCGTTGTATTGATGTCAGCGCGATGTTGCTCGGTGAGGTACTGCACCACGTCAATATGTCCACCTTTAGTGGCCCTAATAAGCGCCGTCCGACCTAGAATGTCTTTGCAATTTACCTCTGCTCCATGTTGCTCAGTGAGGTACTGCACCACGTCAATATGCCCACCTTCAGTGGCCCTAATAAGCGCCGTCCGGCCGTAATTGTCTTTGCCATTTACCTCTACTCCATCTTGCTCAGCAAGAAACCGCACTACTGCCACATGGCCACACCTAGCAGCCAGCATGAGCGCCGTGCAACCTCTATCGCTCTTGACATTAACGTCAAAGTGAACTTGGTCAGCGAGGAACCGCACGATGTCCAAGTGACCTTGTGCAGCGGCCCGTAAGAGTGCCGTATATCCCCACGGCTCTTCTCATTCAAGTCCACGTCATATTGCTCAGCAAGAAACCGGACAATGTTCATGTGGCCATTTTTAGCGGCCCGCATTAACGCCGAGCATCCGGCATCATCCTTGATATTTACGTCAGCGTCATGCTGCTGGGTAAGGAACCGCACGATGTCCAAGTGCCCCCATCTAGCAGCCAGGATCAGCACCGTATATCCCCCACGGCTCTTCTCATTCAAGTCCACGCCATGTTGCTCAGCAAGAAACCGGACGATGTCCATGTGGCCATTTACAGCGGCGCGCATCAGCGCCGAGCACCCGGCATTATCCTTGATATTTACATTAGCCCCATATTGTCCGGCAAGGAGCTGCACAACAGCCAAGTGGCCACTTCTAGCGGCTAATGCCAGAGCTACGGATCCGTCATTACACGTGGCATTCACGTTGTCTATGCGACCTTGTTCAGGGGACCAGATCCATGCGTTATCGCCGTCATCGAACTGGACATTTACCCAAACGCAACATTGCTCCACGAGGAATCGCACGATGCCCACGTGACCTTGTGCAGCAGCCCACATCAGTGCTGTACGACCACAATTGTCCCTGGCACCGACGTCAGCCCCGTGTTGTCCGGCAAGGAGCTGCACAACAGCCAAGTGACCTCTGGCAACAGCTAACGTTAATGCTGCAAATCCGTTATTACTCTTGGCTTCCACGTCAACGTCACGCTGCTCAGCGAGATACCGCACGACGTCAACATGGCCACATAGAGCAGCTCTCATCAGCGCTGTGCATCCGTCGTCGTCCTTGGTATTTACGTCAGCTCGATGTTGTTCAGCGAGCAGCCGCACAACGTCCACATGCCCATTTTTCGCGGCCAGCATCAGCGCTGTGTATCCGTTATTAGTTTTGGAATCCACGTCAACCTCATGCTTGTCAGCGAGAAAACGAACAATATCGATGCTGCCCTTTTCAGCGGCCAATATCAGTGCCGTGCATCCTCCCTTGTCCGTTGTATTGATGTCAGCGCGATGTTGCTCGGTGAGGTACTGCACCACGTCAATATGTCCACCTTTAGTGGCCCTAATAAGCGCCGTCCGACCTAGAATGTCTTTGCAATTTACCTCTGCGCCATGTTGCTCAGTGAGGTACTGCACCACGTCAATATGCCCACCTTCAGTGGCCCTAATAAGCGCCGTCCGGCCGTAATTGTCTTTGCCATTTACCTCTACTCCATCTTGCTCAGCAAGAAACCGCACTACTGCCACATGGCCACACCTAGCAGCCAGCATGAGCGCCGTGCAACCTCTATCGCTCTTGACATTAACGTCAAAGTGAACTTGGTCAGCGAGGAACCGCACGATGTCCAAGTGACCTTGTGCAGCGGCCCGTAAGAGTGCCGTATATCCCCCACGGCTCTTCTCATTCAAGTCCACGTCATATTGCTCAGCAAGAAACCGGACAATGTTCATGTGGCCATTTTCAGCGGCCCGCATTAACGCCGAGCATCCGGCATCATCCTTGATATTTACGTCAGCGTCATGCTGCTGGGTAAGGAACCGCACGATGTCCAAGTGCCCCCATCTAGCAGCCAGGATCAGCACAGTGTAGCCGTCCTTATCTTCGATTTTCACGTCGTTGCCTCCTTCAACGTCACACTGCCCGACAAGATAACGCACGACGTCAACGTGGCCATGCTTAGCAGCTTTCATCAATGCAGTGCAGCCGGTAGGGTCCATGGCGTTGGTTCCAACACCGCAATGGTTGGTGAGGAACTGCACCACCTCCAGCCGACCCTTTTTAGCGGCCATCCTTACCGCCGCTTCCCTGTCGAGCTTCGCCACTTGCTGGACCAACTCCTCGACCCTCGCGAGGTCTCCCGTGCCCGCGGCGTCAACGAACTCGCTGTTTTCCATCGCACTTGTTCCCTTTGCGTCGAAATGGAGACTGAATCGCGGTCTTGGATCATCCAAGTTGGAAGCACAGGATGCCGAAGCCTACCCACCGCCGATCACTGGGCTCACCACTGATTCAGGCCAGGAAGTTTCTCCAGAGACAGACAGGCTGAACGCCGACCGAGAACCCAATGCGTCGGGCACTGCCCGACGGGCAGCGCAAAAGTCTCTCAAGAACAGGGAAACGCTTCGATACGCTTTCACAGGACGAACAGCAGACCGAGAGCACCTGCTCACGGAAGCGCTTTTCAACCATTTCAATTAGAGATAACAGACTGAAATCGCAGCGAAGAGGGCCAAGCCACGAACACTCACTGCTTCACTGGGTGAACGAAAGCGCGTCTCGTTTACCCAGCACGTCACTTTCGAGACCACAGCACAATGTTGTAAGTAAACCCGCCGTACATGAAGCTGAAGTCACCGGCAGGTGAATCTGATACTGTGCCTAGATGAAGCTCTCGGAGTGACGACGGCTGCGGACCAAGTAACCCGTCGGTGCCTTTGGGCACGCGCCCAAGTGGTGCACCTCGGCCGATCCCCCTCGCGTGAAGTCCACGACGAAGCTCAACTCGCGGAGAGAAGACGGCCGCGTGTGGGTAGAGATAACACGTATTATGCTTTGCAATGCGTTTGTCGTTTTCACCTTGTGTTTTGCCCGAGTTATAATATCTGGCGCCCGATATAAAAACGGATGGCCACTAACTCGACCAAGTTATTTTCACCAGCCTCGATATCGATCTCGATTTACGCTATCTGTGGTCGAATTGCCGATCCAAAACGCAATTCGGGCCGATTTATTTTAAATCGCGATGGCTGTGTACGGATTATAATGCCGTGTTTTATATATATATAATATGAAGTTGGACACTTACATCTGGACACTTGAGAGTGGTAGGCAGATCACGCTGCCGATCTGTCGAAGCACCGCAGTTTTAGAAAACCTTCACCTTGCACAAGTGCAGCATGTACTCTCTCGACTACCGTTGGCAAGCCGTTTTTCTTATGCATGTGTATGGAATCTGTATGCAGTATGTTAGCGATATATTTGGGCCTAACGTGCGAACACTGCAACGTCGGTACAAGTTGTTTTTGACCGATGGTGTGGTTGATGAAGGAGCCGCTCGTCGCGTTGGCCGAGTGCCGTGGTTACCCTGTTCGAAAGTACGTGAAAGCCTACCCTACATTTTATTTAGAGTAGCTACAGCGGTTCATACGATACGCTTTTCCTAAAGTAAAATGGTAGCGTAGTATCAACATGTGGTCTTACATGGCGGGGAGCTGCTCGCGCCACAGAGAAGCGGAAAGCCCAGTGTTGCAGGAGCCACTCGTGCACTCACAGACGAAGCTAACGAGCCGTTAAACACGTCCAACAGAGCCGTACCGGAGTAGCAGTGGCCGGCGACGCTACCTCGGTGTCCTGAGAACCAACGATGCGCCCGTTATGTTAAGTAGGAGGACTTACCTACGCCTGGAGGTCGATTTACTTCCGTCTCGCATTTTTATGTCTTCGAATTATTTTATCTCAGAGATCGATCTAAGTCCTAAATCCGAGCGGCAAAATATCTGCAAACCACAATACTACTGGTGTCCTAAACGTCCTACGTGTATTTGTCCTAAGATCGCCCGTAATTTACGGTCACTATCGGTCACTAAAGTGAAATTTTAGGACAACACAGTCCAGAATTAGGACAAAATCGTTTGTTATATGTTGAATCTTGCACTTGCCGCAGTAAAGTATTTCAGCAGTATGCGAGCGAGCGAGCGAGTGCTGCAACCCCATACATTTTTTCTAGACACCGCGCCTGGCCGAGTCGAGGACTTCGCGTAAGGGGGTCTGCGCAGCGGCGCCCCCCGAGCGTAGCGAAGCGAGAGAAGGGCGGGCCCCCCGTCGCGAAGTCCGCAGACGAGAGCCAACGCGCGAGTGAGGACAGTTAGAACACTAGGCATTTATGACATTTAGGACAACCCAGGGAACTATACTAAAACACTATACTACTACTTTCTATCATTAGGACATTATGACAATAGGATAGCACGGACAACCCAGACAGTACCACTATATGGCATCCAACTTACATGAGGACAATCCTCAGAAAACTAAAAAGCGTCACCCCTTAAGCGGCAGGAACCCATGTGCAGTAGTAATCAGTGTCCTTATGACAACCAGTAGGACGTAATTTAAAACGCGTGCTTTTGGACGATTTATGTCTAGGTAACATTTGAATTTTAGGACAAATAGGACAGTTTTAGGACGTCCGTTAGGACGAATTAATTGGCACCGAAGTGATGTCCCCTGCGTGAAGCCTACCAACTCTACTCGCGGTTTGACTCCCGCGGATCAAGTAACGCAGCCAGCACGGTCTGTGCGGCGTGGAACGACGATATGAGCCAGATGCCGGTCAGTTGCCAGCTCGTACGGTTCGTATTTGATTTCCGAACAACCCAGCAGAGGCATCCTCGGATGCCAGGGAATGGAGGCGCTGAAGGAGCGTAGGACGATCAAGATGGTTTAGAATTCGTTAGTTTTTGTAAAAGCTAAGATAATACATCTCTCCTTTGCAGCCAAAAGAAATTTTGCGTAGACTTGTTTGGCCTACCAGGTAGTGCTGCAACATGCCGCCCACGGCTCGATTACCAGAGCTGGTTTTGCATCCGCTACTTGCATAGCTTGCATCCTGGATAGACGCGCTCAAAAGAGAGCACACTTCGGATTGCTGAAGGTATATCTGTGCTGACAGCAAGTGCCATAGTGGAATGAATGGGGCAGCCATTTCGAGTGGGTGGGAGTTTTTAGTAAACTTTGTACTTATCGTGGCATTCTAGTAAACGGACAAACTATGGGTGGAATTTTAATAGTTTTCCCTATTTTATTCAGTCGTAGCACGCGAAGTTCATGTACACCCTCCTGCTAGTGTTTCACGTTTCCCTTGGACAATATTCATTTCATTGACGACAGGCTTGCCGTCAATAACAATGAAGTATGCGTCGCACAACTTGCTCAGCGAGCGTTCCAGTGCATGGCACCGCATTGTCGTTTGTGCAACCGAAACGAGATTTTTGTCCATGTCTCGCAACTTCACCGTGGCATCATTTGCGTCACTAACCAGCGAACAGAATGCTGCCCGGCACTCGTTACTCGAATCTCCGTCGATATGATTGTGCACCCGTTCAAGGTTTTTCCACAACGAAACGTGCAGCGACAGCACTTGGTCGCGTTGATTTCCGCTGTCTTGTGGTGGACTCAGCTGTCGCTGTACAGTGGCGATTACTTTGCCGACAGATTCCCAGTTCACAGAATCTTGTAGCAAGGTGTCACCGAGGTCGTCTGGTTGACTAGAGTCGCTCACATTGGCCAGCTTCGCAAGCTCATCAACGACGGTCGAGATCTTAATTCGCTTTTGAGGATCCAGTGCGCACATATTCTTGACCAGCTCCCATTGACGGTCCTCGCACATCGATGGTCTTGACGGTAACTTGCCAAGTGTGGCGTGATATTTTACAGCACTTCGGTCACCAACTCGCCATGGCAAGCAGTGGCGCGAATCTTTGCCCGACTTGCCTGCCTCCACGACTCTCAATGCCTCCACGACGCACATACCCAAAGAATACATATCCGACGCAAAAGTGGGGCGTTCGTCCGTATCGAGCAACTCCGGAGCCACCCACTGCCAAGCACCTGAAATCGTTTGCGCCTTGCTCCCGCTGCTCGCGACCGAACTAAGACCGAAGTCTGTCACTTTCGCCTTCATATCGCTCCCGATCACGATGTTGTTTCCCTTCAGGTCGCCATGCACAACATCACGAGCGTGCAGATACTGAACACCCAGTGTTGCCTCGTGCAGCTTCGCCCATATCTCATCGGGGTGCTTTCGCAAATAGCTGACTAACGTCCCGTTGGTGGCGTACTCGCACACGAAGAAGGGTCTCCCAACGTGGCAGGCTCCAAAGAGTCGAACGACGTGAGGATGGCTGAACCCGAACCAAATGTCAACTTCACGGCGGAACATCATCAACGCTTCTGCTCGCTTCGTGGCGTCAATTTGGGCTTGGCTAGCAGACGGATCCTCCCATGCGAACGAATACGACTGGGAGAGATCCAACGTGTAACTGCTGGTTCCACTCCGTGAACCTCCTGCTAAGATCACTTGTTTCACCACGACATCAGAATCTAGCCACTTGGCTCGGTTCACGCTTCCATAACTACCCTCCCCCAGAATACCCCACTCGTCCACGATCAATTCATACCAGGGAATGAACCATTCAGGAGTAAGCTCTGATAAATCGTCACCCTTGACTCTGGAGGCGATATCCTCGAACGCGTTCGCCATTACCTCAAGCTGATCAGGTGTGTATTTGTCCGAAGGGTTTTCCATCTCTGCTTTTAACATCCGCAAGAATACTGCCCGCTCTTCCGTTGAATTCAAATCATTTAGCAAAAGAAAAATGTCCGACACTCCCGACACGAAGCGCTGAATCTGCTCGCTGATCTGTTGTTGCCATCCCGCCTCTGTCTTAGCGAAACAATCAACGGATTCTCCCAATGATGCTTGAAGCGATTTAATGCGCCATTGAAACGCATACATACTGGAGGTAGTGACACGACTTGAAGACAATCGCATCATCCGGGCTTGTTCGGGCGACATCTTAACCGTCTGGTAAAACTCGGTGAGTAGCGTGTCAAATCGCGCGAACAGTGTCGGGTGGTGGATTGCCTTTTGCAGGCGTTCGTGAACGATCTTGAGCTCGCCAAATGCTCGGCGATACTCTACATTGCCACACTTCTCCATATTTGTCTCGAGTTTTACCCATGCTTCTGTCAGCTTTCCACATTCGTAATCGCCAAAGGAAGTCGCAGGCTCGAGCTCAGGCTGGGATGCTGTTGCGCTCTCTTTTGCTACCAAACGCTCTAGTTCATGGACTATAGATGGTAGACAGGCACGTTTGTGGGGGTCTTGGCTGCACATTGCGGAAAGGAAGGCGATGTCGTAGTTCAAGTCGGTGTCGGGATCTGAGCGCGAATCTTCACCATACTCAACTTCGTTTTCTGGGGCCCAGCACAACTTCATGGCACGCGTCTCCTTGTAGTCTTCGTCGTCTCCGACATCTACAAGCCACGGTGAATCCGCTTCCCCAGCTTCCATGATACACATCGCCAACGAATACACATCCGACTTGTACGATGGCGGCTCTCCTCTCAAAATTTCAGGAGCCTGCCATGCCATCGTTCCTCTAAACACGTCAGAGGAAAATTGGTCGGTCCTGCCACTTAGAGCGAAGTTTGACAACTTCGCCATGCCATCACTACCGATCAAAATGTTACTACAACGAAGATCTCCATGAACAATTCCGCGCTCATGGAGATACTCAAGACCCAACGCTGCCTCGTACAGGTACTTCCATAAATGAGGAGGTATGGTGTCTTCGAAGGAGTCATTCTCTGAAAACAATTTGACGTACTCCCACAGCGATCCCTGGCTGGCATACTCGCATACGAAGAACTGTATTTGAGAGTCAGCGTAACACGCCCCGTACATTTTGAGCACGTTGGGATGCCGCAACCGCTTCCACAAACGCACTTCGTCGTCGAATGATGAGCGAGACGCGTCTGGAATGAAGAGCTTGACGACCGCATCGGCATCCAGCCATTTCGCCTGGAAGTCACCCCCAATGTTAGCGTTCTCACTGAAGACGGTCAGTTCAATCTCAGACGGAGGAATGGAGCACCTTAGCTGATGGTCGGATAACGACAAAACTCCATTCACGAGAGTTCGTGCATCATCGACACACGGCTTATCAGCCAGTGACAGAAATGGTCTAAGTATCTGCTCAATGGCATAGTATCCACCATCAGCAGCAAGCTTGGTTGCGTTCGTTCCGTCCTTACTCTTGACATTTACATCAGCATCACACTGCTCGACGAGGTATTGCACAACTTCGAAGCGACCGGTTTTAGCAGCCTTCATGAGCGCTGTATATCCATCACCGTCTCTGGCATTCACGTCAACGCCACGTTGATGTGCAAAGTAGTGCACACAGACAATGTGGCCGTATCGAGCGGCCAGCATCAGCGCTGTTTCCCCGTTATTGCTGGCGTTATTAACGTCAGCGCCACATTGCTCAACGATGTACTGGGCAGCGCCCATGCAGCCATAACGTGCGGCCCACATCAATGCTGTGTACCCGTCGTTGTCCTTGGCATTCACGTCAGCGACACATTGTCTCGCAAGGTACTGCACAATATCCACGTGGCCTTTTCCAGCGGCCTGCATCAAGGCTGAGGTTCCGGCATTGTCCTTATCACACACGTCTGCACCACACTCGTCGACGAGGTACTTCACAAGATTTATGCGGTCACTTCGAGCAGCCCTCATCAACGCCGAGTCTCCGTTTATCATCTTTGCATTGACGTTAGCGCCACATTGACCAGCAAGGTACTCGACAATATCCATGTAATCTTTTTCGGCAGCCAGCATCAACGCTGTGTATCCATCATTTGTCTTAATATTCACATTGGCGCCATGTTGACCAGTGAGGTATTGCACGATGTCAATCTGGCCATATCGAGCTGCCCTCATCAGCGCCGAGTATCCATTGTTGTCCTTGGCGTTGACGTCAGAGCCACATTGGCCAGCTAGGTACCGCACAACATCTTGATGACCATGTTTTGCAGCCTTCATCAGCGCAGTTTTCCCGGCATTGTTCTTGTCATTCGTATCGGCCCCACATTGCTCAGTGAGGTACCGCACGACATCAATACAGCCGGATCGAGCAGCCCGCATTAGAGCTGTGTATCCATTCTCGCTCTTCGCATTGACGTCAGCTCCACATTCGCCCGCAAGATACTGCACAGCATCGACTTGGCCATACTCAGCGGTCCGCATCAGAGGTGTGTATCCGTCATTGTCCCTGGAATCTGCGTCGGCGCCGTATTGCTTGACGAGATACTGCATCACACCGACGTGGCCCCTTTCAGCTGCACGCTGGAACGGCGTGGATCCGTTAGAGTTCTTAGCAGTAGCTCCAATCGTAGATCGGCCAGCGAGGTACTGCACGATGTCAATGTGCCCATCTCCAGCAGCCAACATCAGCGCTGTGTCTGCGTCTCGGCTCTCAGCACGCAGATCGGCACCACATTGCTCGACAAGGTACTGCACCACATCAGTGCGACCATTGATCACGGCGTGCATCAGCGCTGTGCGTTCTTCTTTGTCGTCGACATCCACGGCAGCCCCGCCTTGCTCAGCGAGGCACTGTACCACATCCAAGTGGCCATTTGTAGCAGCCAGGATGAGCGCCGTAGTGTTCGGATAGTCCACTTCTTTGGCGTCGACGCATACCTCGTACTGGTTGATGAGATACCGCACCACCTCCAGGCGACCCATTCGGGCAGACTCCCTCAGCGCTTCTTCCTTGTCGAGACTCGGTCCCCCTCGACGAGCTGCTGAAGCTTTGCGAGGTCGCCCTCTCGCAGCAGCGATAACCTCCTCACTGGCCTGGGGACGACGCTCCCTTCGAGCGTTAATGGTCCCCGTCATCATCATGGCGGCCATCATCTCTACCATTTCTTCTTCCCCCAATTCCTCCTCTTCCTTCTCGTCCTGGCGCATCTTGTCCATGAGGCAAATCGAAAACTGACTGAAAGCGGGCCACTGGCCTCGAACCACCGCCTTACCCACGCCGCTGATTCACGACAGGGACCTTCTTCTCGATGCGCTTCCTTGACCGTCAACTTGACGGATAGGATAAGGTGGTGATCGACCATCCCAGATATGATACTGATTCGATCACCCCAACACCCTCCAACACTTTCAGCCCTCGTCTGCTGCAGACTCGGCAGATCATCAAATTTCGGCATCCGAGAGCACCTTCACACCTCTTTTTAAGTATCTGTGAGTCTCTTGAATAGGGGTTTTGGTCGACAGCAACGGTACAATATCACTCAATTTTCGATGAGTCAGTCAGCAGGGCCGCTGAAACTTGTGACGTAGTGTGCACGACGCCGCCCAGTCGGACTTGACCTCTTCCAGCGTCGAGAATCCATCGACCCTTGCCTCGTCATCCGCCGCTGCTAGCAGCGCCTCATGCTTCTTGGGTATGAACCTGCCTCTTTTCCAGCCACAACGGAACTGATAAACGCGAGTGTCACCTTCTAGACATGGGGCTCCACCAATTGGACCTTGGTCTGTATACATCCGGCTCCCTCTTTGAAGACGTGCTCTCGAACGAAGTGGGGCGTCAGCGCAAGACTTGCGCTGCTAGCTACGGACCAGTGCTGTCTGCTTTTGCAACGAAGTTTATGAACTTCGAGGACCTGAATACCTTTGTATGCGACTTGCGCATTGGGAGTGTTCTTTTGTCCGTGATGTAGACAACCACAGCCAAGATAGTGCACTCACCCCGGTACTGTGTGGCGCGAACAAACACAGGAATGGATGAATGTTCGATGCCCGCTTCCACATCTTTTTTTATTTGGACTAGTATCGTAATGGGGGCTCTTCATTGCCGCTCCATATCAACGCCGTATTGTTTGCGCTGAATCATCTTCATGGACACATGACAATTCCCTGCACTAATCAGAACCCACGCCAGAGGCTAGTCCTTTGTCTTCATTGACAATGAAGTATCGTTCGCACAGTTTGTTCAGAGCCTGATCCAGCACACAACACTGTATCGTCGTTTCAACAAGCGAGATGAGGCTACCCTTTCTATCGCATAGCTTTGCTGCGGCCACATTGGCGTCGTCAACCAGTGAACAGAACTCACCACGGCACTCGGCACTCCGATGTTCGTATACTTGTCCCAGTCTTTCTAACAGTGAATCGTACTGCCCGAGTACTTCGTCACGTTGATTTTGATCTGATGCAGCAGTAGTCGTACCGACGCAATCGCCTCAGGGACAGACTTCCACTTCACCGCAATTGGTGGCGAGGTATTGTTTAGGCTATTCGGTTTGTTGTGTCCATAGCAATTGGTCATTATCTCCAGCTCGCCAACCACCGTCGAGATCTTCATACGTTTTTCAGGATTCAACGTACACATACGCTGAACCAGCTCCCACTAACGGTCCCCACAAATTGCTGGTCGAGAAGGCATCGTACCACGTGTGGCATAGTATTTAACTACACTTCTGTCAGTAACACGCCACGGCAGGCAAAATGGCGCGTTGTTGCCAGACTTGACTGCCCCACGACTCGTAGAGCTTCGATAATGCACATACCCAGAGAGTACATCCGCCGCAATTGTTGGTCGTTTGTTGCTATCAAGTATGAATGAATACGACTGGGAAATATCTAACGTAGAGGCGATGCTTCCTCTATGTGATGGAGCTAAGGCCACTCGATTCACCACCACATCCGAGTTGAGCCACTTGGCTCGGTTCACGCTGCCAAATCCACCCTCACTTAAACAATACCATTCGTGAACGATTAACTCGTACCAGGGAATGAACCAGGCGGGTGCAAACATGGAGAAATCGTTACACTCGAGTTTAGTGGCGTATGCCTTCTTCATTAGACGAAGTTGATGAGGTCTATACTTACCGAGAGGGGGTTTCCATCTCTGCTTTTAACATCCGCAAGAATACTGCCCGCTCTTCCGTTGAATTCAAATCATTTAGCAAAAAGAAAAATGTCCGACACTCCCGACACGAAGCGCTGGATCTGCTCGCTGATCTGTTGTTGCCATCCCGCCTCTGTCTTAGCGAAACAATCAACGGATTCTCCCAATGATGCTCGAAGCGATTTAATGCGCCATTGAAACGCATACATACTGGAGGTAGTGACACGACTTGAAGACAATCGCATCATCTGGGCTTGTTCGGGCGACATCTTAACCGTCTGGTAAAACTCGGTGAGTAGCGTGTCAAATCGCGCGAACAGTGTCGGGTGGTGGATTGCCTTTGCAGGCGTTCGTGAACGATCTTGAGCTCGCCAAATGCTCGGCGATACTCTACATTGCCACACTTCTCCATATTTGTCTCGAGTTTTACCCATGCTTCTGTCAGCTTTCCACATTCGTAATCGCCAAAGGAAGTCGCAGGCTCGAGCTCAGGCTGGGATGCTGTTGCGCTCTCTTTGCTACCAAACGCTCTAGTTCATGGACTATAGATGGTAGACAGGCACGTTTGTGGGGGTCTTGGCTGCACATTGCGGAAAGGAAGGCGATGTCGTAGTTCAAGTCGGTGTCGGGATCTGAGCGCGAATCTTCACCATACTCAACTTCGTTTTCTGGGGCCCAGCACAACTTCATGGCACGCGTCTCCTTGTAGTCTTCGTCGTCTCCGACATCTACAAGCCACGGTGAATCCGCTTCCCCAGCTTCCATGATACACATCGCCAACGAATACACATCCGACTTGTACGATGGCGGCTCTCCTCTCAAAATTTCAGGAGCCTGCCATGCCATCGTTCCTCTAAACACGTCAGAGGAAAATTGGTCGGTCCTGCCACTTAGAGCGAAGTTTGACAACTTCGCCATGCCATCACTACCGATCAAAATGTTACTACAACGAAGATCTCCATGAACAACTCCTCGCTTATGGAGATACTCAAGACCCAACGCTGCCTCATACAGGTACTTCCACAAACGAGGAGATATGGTATCTTCGAAGGAGTCATTCTCTGAAAACAATTTGACGTACTCCCACAGCGATCCCTGGCTGGCATACTCGCATAGAAAGAACTGCAAATGATACATTTTGAGTATATACATTTGGATGCCGCAGTGGCAGCCACAGGTGCACTTCGTCTTCGAATAATGAGCAAGACGCGTCTGGAATGAAGCAGGGATGGCAAAAAAAAGATTTAAATATTTTTATCCGTGGAAAAAAATATAATAAAAATATTTGTTCATTTTTATTCGTGTAAGTACGAAAATAAAACACTTCGGTTTTGTATCGGACACAATCTGACAACCGCGCTCTATTAGGTGGGGCCCTATATTTGCAGACGTGCGACGCGGTCATCTCGCCGTCCTTGCACACGCTAAGGTGGGGAAGCAGTCCGCGTCAATCTCCTTGCAGACGCTCTCCAGTTCCTCGGTGCTCACCTTTAGGAACTTGACGGCCAGGAACTCGTTCTCCGTCAGCTGCGTCACTTTGGGGTCACCATCTGGCAGCCACCGCACCGCGCCGCCGAGAATTGCACGGTGGTCGGCTGATTCTCGCCGATGGCGCCGCTGAAGTCCTCAGGTGTCTTGACCTCGATCGGCATGGTCGGCTCCGCCACCTTTGAAGCTGAAGTAGCCCTGCGGCGACAGCCCACTCGTCAGTATGCGATGAGGCCAGTATTCAGGTAGTTACTGTGTTATACGGTGCTCCAGGCGATCCGTTTCAGCGGGGTTTGATATATAAAATGGTAAAAGTTCTAAAATGAAAATAAAAATATTTTTTGATATTTTTATTTCGAAAAATCCTTCCATATTATTTTTTGCCATCCCTGAATGAAGAGCTTGACGACCGCATCGCATCCAGCCATTTCGTCTGGAAGTCACCCCGATGTTACCGTACTTACTGAAAGTTGTCAGCTCCATCTCAGTCGGGGAATGAAGCAGCCAAGAAGCTGATCGGAAGGCGGAACTGCAGTTTCGATTGTTCTTATTCCTTGGTATGTGGTAAACCGTGGATACCAGAGATGGTGTTAGAATCCGCTTAATGGCATCGTAGCCCCCATTAGCAGCAAGTCTGACAGCGGTCACCCCATTCATAGCCTTGAGATTTACATCAGCATCGCAGTGCTCGACAAGGTAGCGCGATTTCGACGCGACCGCGTTTGGCAGCCATCATGAGTGCTGTATATCCATCGTCATTTTTCAAATTCACGTTTGTGCCATATGAAACGAAGAACCCACAACGTCGATGAAATCTGTATACGCGGCCCTCATCAAAGCTGTGGTTCCACTATTGTCCTTGTCATTCACGCCTGCATCACACTGGACAGCCAGGTACTCAACAACCTCAATGCGGCCCTTTCCAGCGGCCTGCATCAAAGCTGTAGTTCCGTCGTTGGCTTTATATCCCACGTCTGAGCCGCATTGACTGATAAGATATCCTACGAGCCACATGTGGCGGCTGCCATCAACGCAGTGGTCCCATTGTAGTCGTTAGCGTTCATGTCAGCACCGTATTCCTCTGTAAAGTATTGAATGGTATCACAGTGGTCATTCTCAGCAACAACTAACAGGGCTACGTAGCAGTCCTCAACCAACGCTGCTTTGCCGTCCGTGTTCGTGATATCCAAATTTGCCCTACATGTCTCTGCGAGGTACTGGCCATAATTCATGGGCCCAATTTTCAGGTGCCCGTCCCATATAGAAGCATTCGACTTTCCATATACGATAAGTTAGATATAGGGTGAAAATCACACGTTAGATTCCGAAAATGCGGTCAGATTTGCTCAATTCGCAGCCGTTTTGTCGCTATTCAAGCTCAAACACAGAATTACGATCGCTCCAGGAGGCCCGGGAATATCATATGCTAGGGTTATCGCGATTCTAGCATTTTAATAGGCTAATCCTATTTTTCCGTATGCTTTTGCAATAGTCGCGATGAATTCGGTCCGATTTCTATTTAACCTGAGCAGATGCACCCTGACAGATAAAATGTACTTATACAGGTCTTTTATGCGTCTTCATCTTCTTCGTCACTGCTTGAGATATCAAAGCTGCCATTATTTTGAAGCCATTTCTGGATGTCCGCCTTAAGCCATCTCGACGTCGGTGCGGGATACATGATACATGGTTCACATTTACGTACGATTCATCTAGATACACCTCCGGCTGAATAGGATTATTTCTTTGGTCACGATTGCTCATCTTTCGTTGCAAATAGGCCGCTCTGTAGGCTACGTTTCCACTGCTTTCAGCTAAGATGTGGCGCTTTTCTCCTTGCACAAAGGCATAGCCCAATCGACGCAACAGTCTGCGCATCGAACGAGCAGAAATCCCAACATTACACTGGCGCTCCACCTCATCTCTAATAAGCTGAGCTGTTATGGGCTGTCGATCGATATTGCGAGCGTCTACGAACTTCCGAATAACAGGTGCGACTTCATCAATACCAGAGAGTCGACCGCGAGAGCTCTGCGACTTTGACTGTCACATTTATAAATTCATAAATGTTAACCGATAAATTGCAGTTAAAAGAAAATGAGCCGTACCGGGTCAAACATTGCATCGCCCTCCTTGTTGTACGTTGCCCAGACACGTTTTACAGTGCTTATTGAACAGCCCAGACACTCGCGAACACGTTCCCGCGATCGCTGGCCACCAGCGAGCTTTGCATCTCGTAGTTTGTCGAAATAGTTGTAGGCACTCACAATCATCCGCTGCTCATGGACGCTGAGTTCGTAAATCGTTATTTCTGTCGGTAAATCGGAGTAGAGGCTACGGCTAAAAATAGCAAGGTGTTAATATTATTGGGCCCATGAATTATGGCCAGTACAATAACTCCATCATTATTCTTGACGTTCACGTCAGCACCACATTCGCCCGCAAGGTCCTGCACAACATCAATGCGGCCGTATGCGACCACCCATAAGAGCGCTGTATGGCCGCTATCGCTCTTAGTATTCACATCGGCGCTACGTTGCTCAGCGAGGAATCGTGCAATAAGTATGTGTCCATAATAGACGCCTCATCAGCGCAATGTTTCAATCACTGTTTTGATATTCAAGTCTGTGTGGCACTGTTCAGCAAGGCATGTCAATGTGATCATTTTGAGCGGCCCACATTAATGCTGTATGCGCTTGATCGTTTTGGGCATTCACGCCAGCACCACATTCCCCGGTAGCAAGGCGCAGTATGACGTCAACGTGGCCGACTCTAGCAGACCACGTGAGCGTTGTGTACACGTCAGAGGCTCGTAAATGCCCAGCAATGTACTTCACGATGTCAATGTGGCCACGTGTAGCCGCCCACACGTAGCCGCCATCGCTTATGGCTTCCATAGCAGCATCACAATCGACGAGGTACTGTACAACATGCACGAAGCCCTGTCGAGCGGCCGCCATTAGCGCTGTATACCCATCATCGGTCTTGGCGTTCACATTAGCGCCACATTGCTCAACGAGGCACTGCTCGATATCAAAGTGGCCATTGATCGCCGACCACATAAGCGCTGTGGTTCCATCTTTACCCTTGACGTTCACATCCGCACTGTACGAACCAGCGAGGCACTGAACGATATCAATATGGCCCAGTGCAGCAGCTGCAATCAGAGCTGCGACTCCATCATACAGCAACATCGCCATTGTCCGCGGCTTCACCAGCGCTGCGTCTCCACCATAATCTTGGCGTTCACATCGCGACAAACTTCGACAAGATACTGCACGACGTCCAAATGCCCACGCTGAGAGGCCTCCACCAGCGTAGCGTTGTCCACGCCGTTCACATCGGCGTGACATAGGCGATATACTGCACTACGTCTACGTTTAGATAAGCATCTCGGGCGGCTCTCCTCAGCGCTGCCTCCTTATCAACATCCACGACTTGCTTCAGCAAGATCTAAAACCTCGTAAGGTTGCTCGCTTCCGCGTCTCGAGTCCCCTCCACCTACGCTGCAATCGAAATATGCAGAAGAAAGTTGACTGACCTGATTTAGACCAGCATATACCACCTCCACACAACCGGAGCTCTCTTTGCGAAGGACAGGCTAGCGGCAGAATAGGTGGGCGGTGACTTTCTGGAGCCGCTGTATTTGAACATTTCTAAAACTCGGCGTAAACGCCAATTAACATTTACCACCGCTTGATGGCGTTTTCCGGGCACAGTGTACACAAGCAATGATTTTCGAAAACCTGATCAAGACTCAGATTGGCAGTGTCAGCGATGGCAATTCTACGGATTCTCCACTCTCACCATACTCGCTAGCTGAGAGAAGTACTGTCGAAAGCGATGCCGCTGGCGACGCGCGTAATTCCCCAGGCAGCTGCTGGCATACATCCATAGGTAAGAGCGCGAAGAGCCCTTCTTCAACTACTACGGCAGAAACTGCGGATAGGAATACACCTGCAAATGCACCGTCAGCACGAAGATGTTACAATACGCCAGGCAGAGCACCTGTCCTTGGTCTCCGGTGGTCTTGTATCCTCTCGTCGGCCGCAGGGGTCCATGAAGCCTGTGAGCTCGGCGACTCGGCGGACCGGCACAGTGTTCCCGTCCGGTCGAGTAGTACCGTTGGTGCTGCTTTTGGCGGATTTGGTACGCTTACTCCACTTGGGGTGCTCCACAAAACTGATGTTTCCGCACCAATCGGATTCGAGACCACGGTGTTCCAGTTACCTCAACCAACGAAAGTGATACTGGCTCTCGATTCACGAATTCAAACCTAGCTTCACAGCATAATCTGGAGTATAACCACGAATATCACCGGCATCAACTTGAGCGACACCTCCACAGCTCGGAGATCGGAGGCCACTTGGATCCGGCGACGCTCGGCTCGAAAGAGATTGAGCGACCGCCCGGATGGGGATGAGTGTGATGTTGAGGTTTGGCTGCGAAGCAGAGCTCCGCGCCGAGGCCCAACGGTATCGAGTATTGGTGAGAAGTGATCGACGTCTCCCATTGGCTACACACATTTACCGCGCCAGAGTGACAGGAGCCAGTTAGTGACGGGCACGGCGGACCCAATAAATTCCCGCTCGAGCTCTCCGGATAAGATAGCGGATACCCTTTGCCTCTTATTAGGAATCGGACTTAAGACGAATGCTCGTCCGGTTGTAGGATCAGACCGAAAGCTCGGTCAACACTAGATATTTGTATAAACTTAGGGATTAGTTAAAGTCGAGGCTCACCGCCTCTAACTATTAAATCAGAGCAGAATATCCCCCCCCCAAGCCATCAGGGTCAAGTCCGTCTACGGTAAGCATCTAGCTTAACTGTAGGGTCTGGATACGCTCGGCCGACGCGGGGATGTCTGTCTGAGCTTAAGGTACATTGACCGAGAGTTCGCCCTGGTAAGGCCTAGCGTAGATGGTGGCCGAGTGTTGGAGGTAGAGAGTCCTCCTGTACGTTTGTACGTTGTTCTGGGTGCGTGGCGTGGCCCCAGTGTATTTGACTCTTTGGCCGAGGTTTCACCTGGCGCCCTATTAAAGGCCTTGACGGCCCGGTACCCTTCCTTTCTGAGGGACCACAGTGGGTTTAGCGCGAAAAGCGTTTATATTCACGCACCCCAGCCGTTGCTCGTGGCTGGCGGTGCCTGAGTGTGGAGTTCTACCTACCTGACGCGACACATCAACACAAGGCATACTTCCAGCCCGGTGTAAGGGATTGGACCTGATCTTCAGGTTTAATCCCAATCTTCGCCGACCTTTCGAGGAAAGCGTGTGTTGTTGGTAGGACTCGTCCCATTTGTCGAGGCTGAGGTACGAGACTGGAAAATCGTGAATTCTCACGACACGAGCCACTGACATCCAGGTCTGGCGGTCGTTCCTGCCGCTCGGATGAAATCTCACAAATCGTAATCATTATGTCGCGGTGTGTAGGCAATATCAACCGAGCACCACATCCGGGGGTACACTCCTCCATCGTTCGAACTGAGATCGGCCGTATGAAACCATCTCAGCATCCGTCATATCGGAGTTGTACAAGTGTCATCTCAGACGCACCGCCTTCGGGACATCTTCAGCCGCTGGCCCGGCGTTGCCCTGGCCGAGTGAACTCGACCAGGCGTCACTGCCGACATATCCGGGAGGTAAAACTCCAGGTGGTAACCCAGCCAAACTGGATCCGTCCCAGTTCCGGGTGCTTCATCTGCAACTCGCGTTTTCCCAGAACACTGGAGTGCACCACCATCGACGGCTACTGCGCGTATCCGCAGCAGTTGGCTCCACGTTGGCACTCTGGGACTGAGATCGGAATCGCGTCCATCGGGCTACTCTTCGCCGACAAATCTCGGATCTGAGCCGGCAGCCCTCGGCAAACTATCACATCACTAGTTGCGCACTGGGATCGCGCTTGCTCACCTTTACCTTCGTCACAGGATAACCAGGTAGACTCCAAATTTCCCAGCGTAAGCGTCACCTCAGCTCCGGAACTTGATCAATTCACCACAGGCGGCAAACTCGAATCAGCACTGGGTTCTGGAACCCGCGGGTCGCACTTGGCGTCTCGGGTGTCTCAGCCGCTAGGCACTGCTTCCGCTGGGAGGCCAGCCACCTGAGACTCCGCCAGATCGAGTCTCAACTTGTTTGGAGATTTTTTGAGTCAGCAGTAGTCGACATGATCGCACCCACTTGCGTCCACAGTCGTTACCCGATCCGGGCAATGCGCACCAGCTGTGGTGACGCACCTTTCAGAAATGGCAAACTCAGATCCCAGAATCCCAGGGTTAAAACCCATGGATTTCAGAACCCTAGCTCTTGATCCCGGAATCATTCGACGCTCGGACTGCGTTGGAGGGCGTGTGTTTCCTCGCTTGTAATCCCTTAGGTGGTTCTTGACGGAGCTACGCTGTGTGCATAGACGTGTGTCGGCCACACCCAGCTACTTGATCCCAAATATCTAAATCCACTTGGAGCTGCTGGCCCTGGCCCGGTAGATCCCCTTTGCTCGTGTCCACTGAACCCGAAATGTCCCGGTTTTCCCTTTAATATACACAAGCTTCACTCTCCACACAAACTCTTGTCCACTTCTTCTCAGACCTGGACTGGTCACACACTTTCCCCGCGACATCCGGCTTCGAGTCGATTCAGTCCTCCACTTCCTCCAGGCGGTTCAGACTGGGAACCGCGGACGGATCTCACTCGCGCCTCATCCGAAGAGCTTCAGAGAAGGTGACCAGGATGGGTCTGTCAATCCCAGGGCTCTGCGCTGCACTCTGGGGACAACCGCGCACCACGCCGACTTGGGCGAAACAAAAGTGGGCCAGGAACCACTATCCTGGGATCGAGCCTCACGAATTTCCCAGCAACGCTAGCTAACCACTTTCACGAGGCGGTGCGCTGGCGAAACCTCAGAGCCGATCACCTTCTACCGAATATGAAACCACCAGCAACCCACAGAAGCCAGTCAACCGATGAGTGAGGGCGCACGTCAACCAAGCAATTACGAAACAAACTCGAAAATAACTCTGGGAGTGGCTAGTGATGCACCAGGGCCGTCAGACGCACCAGCGACGTTTAATCGTCTAGTGACGCAGTTGTTCAGACCCCATCGGGCGTACACAGAAACGTAATTCGCGGCTATTTCGTCCACAGTCGTGCGGAGCACGGAAGTCTGACGTGGAGAACACCGTGGAGCACCTGCGAGCGGTGCTCGAGGATTGCACGAACAAGTTGTACGCCAATATTGACAAGTCCATCTTCGGTGGAGAAGAGATGCCCTTCAGGGTGCTTCATTGGGAAGCGAGGCCTGGTCAAGGTCACGGCCATTGTTGATTGGCCGGTTCCCGTAAACCAGAAAGATCTTCGCGAGTGGCTTGGTCTCGCCAATTACTTGCACAAGTACAGGCGAGAATTACACTGAGATGGCTCGGTCATTCCACTTCAGCACCTATTAGAAGCACTACACTATGTATCCTGTAGTGTACTATCGTAAGTACAGCATTTATGGTTGTTGCGTGCAATAGCAACCCACCCAGCCGACTGTCTAACCTTCCGAAGAAGGATGCGGACTGGCGTTGACGCTGAGCATCAAGATGCGTCTGCGGCATATGAAACTAGCCTGCTTCATGCGCCTATTCTGGCATTGCAGACCCGCTCGTCTCTGTGTCAGTCTGTGACGCCTCGGACTTCGCCATCGGCTGTGCCTCAGAAGCAGACGCCGAGGGGCGCGACGCGTGGTCGCGTTTGAGCCTCGCCAGCTCGAGGCTGCTGAGAATAACCACCCAGTTCATAGTGTAAGGAGCACTTGCGATGAAGTATGCGCTCGTCAAGTTCAGGGTTCACTGTAGTGGGCCTACTTTGGCTCACCACTTTAGCTTCACGTCGCGTTACGTATGAGAAGCGTAGGAGTTTATTAATAATTTGATTAATTATACTTGAGTCCACAGTAATATAAATCAAATAAAACACCAAGTAGCTAGTTTAAAGTAAAATGAGAACTGTATGGTTTGTAAATTGATCTTCCTCCTAAATCTGCTCAAACTGTTTATCATCTATGAAAGGGGCTGACAGTGGCTGGCTGTCAGAGCCCCGCCAATATGTCACGTTCTAATTGGTAGAAAGATGCTGCTTTCTACCAATAGGATCTTGGTAGGTGTGGACCACTCATTGTGGTGGCCCACTTCAATGTATCCATTGGTGTGACTTACAACAAGGTGGGGAAGTATCTAAAACCATTAACAGATATTTATCTGTTAAACCATAAGTGACAAATGTCATGCACAAGTGAGTTGTCACTTGACCGTGTCATGCACAAGTGATTGTTGTCACTTGTGTGTAACCGTTACACCATCCGCCCGTTAAGTTCAGACGTGTCGGTCTCGACACGTCAATTAATTGACTGCTTGTCAATTGTTTGTGTTGATTTCCGTGCTCATCCGCAATGAGTACGACCAAGCTGAAGACTGCCATTGCAACAGAGGTAAGCTCTGTTGCTGAGTACTCATGCGCGGTAGGGCGAGGTTCGCCGCTCACCACGGGAACAGACAACACAGTGTCTGTGTACGATTCTTCGATGTCGACCGCGCCTGTGCGTCGACATCTCTAACAATTTCTGTTACTTACCGTGATCGGGTGTAGCAAGCGCCAAAGCACCTTCGAGTCCTTCTCGAAGTGAGGCAAGATAGCAACTCAACGCTGTTGCGGTGGAGGCTGATGTTCGTGCGCCGTGCGCACTGTCCGTCCAGGTGGCGGTGCGTATTAGCAACCGCGACCACAACAGGTATACTATATGTATACCTGAGAGCTTCAATGATCTCCGTGCTAATTATCTAGCACGCGAGTCGTCAGGCATTTAGATTACTACAGCGCTCGCACTACCTTCTTGCTGGTAGTGCGTGTTGTAATTTCTTCACTCATGTCCGGAACGTCTTCCATCAGGACGTTCCGTGGTTCCCACGTGTCGCTGGGGGAGGAAACCTCTTCAGGACGCGAAACAATCCGGACCTCGGATTGTTTCCTATGATCGACAATTCGCTGGACGATCCAGCGAATTTCTCCGCGTCGTCTCGCAGCGGTGGCGAAGATGGCGAAGGTGGTGGAAACAGCCCCGGTGGTCAACGCTATGTTGACCTTCCTCGTGTCGCTCCACGACCAGGTGACAGTCGTGAGTACCTTCAGACGCGGCGGTTGCCGCTCTGTTCCTTCGTGTCCCGGCTGGCGGTCTCATACCGCCTTGAACGTGCCGGTCGCTATAGACCCGACTGTATTAACTGCTCCAGCGCGTAGTCGCGCTGAGAGGAGGTTTCCCCTGCCGAGTCTGTTCTCGTGACGAGCCACAGGAAAACTCGATGCTGGAGGTATGCTTTAACCGCCGACGCAAAAGGTCGGATGGAGGCGCATGCTGACCGGTATGTCTAGCGTGTATGCCGTTGCCGTGCCGTGCCAACACAGTGAACGGCCCGATAGCGCGGAGCAAGCTTGCTTGCTGAAATCCAAACTGCATGTTTAGGCGGGTTTTGTGTAGCTAAAAAACTAATGAACCAACTTTAAATTCATTTGTGTTGCTTCTGCCCGCATTAGTTGCGTTCAGCTTCTGTTGATCAACAGAAGCTGCTATTATCTTGGACAAACCGAATTACGGCTTGGCTTTTGTGTATGGAAGTTGATTGCATCCGAGCTGAAGTCATTCAGCTCGCTCTCCACTAGAGGCCCGGCCTCTGCGTGAGCTTGCGGTGTCTGCGCCCTGCGCAGACCCGTGGTTGTTGGCCTTGTTGGTGGAGGTCTGCTCCCTGCGCAGACTCATGTGGTTTGTCCATGTTGCGCTGACACTGTGCAAGTGTCAGCGGCTCTACGGCTGCTGTATTTGCAGTCGTAGATCCTCCCCACTAAAGTGGGAGCCACCACTTCGAGTAAACTCGGCAGACGGGGATGCCGCGCATTCACAGAACGGTGTATGCCGGTCGAGTATGCACCGAGTTGTTGATGGCTGATTCTGCCATCGACAAACACTCGCTCAGATATTGGGAACGAGTGAGCGTAGCTCTTCAGAATGTCGACGGCACGCGGTTCACGCGCTCGGTTTGGCCGATCCGTCTGCGGATGGTTCGCAGTCGACATGAAGCTGGCTCCAAGAAGTGTAAACACTTCTTGCCACAGGTTCGCTGTGAGCGCGGGTCTCGGTACGACACAATGTCGGTCGGCATGCCATGGTGTTTGAATACGCGTCAACGAACAGACGGGCCGTCTGCTTGCCAGTCACTTCTCCGGCACCGCAGCAAGATGTACCATCTTGCTGAAGCGGTCGACGAAGACCATCATCCGGTATTCCCTCAGCTGTCCGGGTGAAGACCAAAGATGAAGTCCAGACATGGACTTCAACACTCCGACGGAGTCGGTAGATTATAACGGAGCCTGCGCGAATGGCGCAGGCTTTACGCGTTGGCATACCTCGCAAGCACGGATGTACTTGCGCACCCATTACTGGTGGTGCCGGTAGAAGTCGCGCATGAAGGACGTAAGTCTTCTCACGTCCAGATGTCCCGCAGTCGGGGCATCATGATACTCGTACATGATCCTGGAGTCGTAGGTCATGGTCATTTGTGCACGACAACGCGATCCGCGTTGTCGTCGAGCTTCTGTGTAGTAAAGTCCGTCGTGCACATGAAAGGTGTGCAGCGCTCGAGGTGCTTGGGCAGCTTCTGACGGACTTGTCAGAAGGCGCGCTCATAGGCCAGCAAGAGCTTGCGTCGCGTCGTGCGCGTACGCGCCTTCACGTCATCCAACAGAGATGGTGTGGTTTGCTCGATCGCATGGCGTCAATGGCGTTGACGTCAACAGCTTCCGCATAGTCCGGCCGACGTGATAGCGCGTCGGCCACCGTTCAATCTTCCGGGTTGTATTCGACCCGGAAGTTATATCGCAAAGAATGAGAGCCATCTCGCCATTCTTTGTGAAAGTGGCGACTTCACTGCGGTGCGCAGTGAAGCATGGTCGGTGTAGACCACAAATGGTCTACTCCCGCAAAATACACTCGGAACTTTGCGAGTGCATACTTCATGGCAAGCGAGTGCATACTTCATGGCAAGGAGTTCCTTGTCATGCACCGGATATGTTGCGCTCAGCTGGCCAGCTGACGCGATTGAGTAGACGACACGATCACGGCCCTCGTGATCGTGCTGATTAACGCGCATCCGATCGCGAACCGGATGCGTCACACTACGTGAAATGGGCGATCTTGGTCAGCCACCGCCGATCGGCGCCTCAGATCAAGCCCCGCCTGACTGCATCGAATGCCTTTTAGCAATCGGGTTTCCAATCCACACAGCTTCTTTCTTAAGAAGCTGTGACAGCGGATCGCCGCGCATAATCCTCCACGTACTTGCACAAGATGTCGCTGGCTGGAACTGCCCCTAGTTCCTTGAATGGAAGGCGTTGGCCATTCATTGATCACTCTGAGCTTTCCGGGTCAGGGCGAACACTCATTCTTCCCTACGAGACACCCGAGGACGGGTATCTCGCTCGCCCCGAAGATGCGCTTCTTCAGGTTCGCGTAGAGCTATGCTTTCGCATAAGCTCAAGTTCCGGAGATACCCTGGGCATCTCAATGTCGTCTTTCGTCCACAGCCCGGCTGTGATGAATACATTCGATAGCTTCGGTGCGAAGTCGCGCACGAGCGCAACAAGTGCGTCACGCACCTGTTGAAGTCGCAGGCGTTCTTAAGCCCCTGTGGCATTACAGCCATTCCCAGAGCATGCCGCTTGGCGTGCTCACTGCCGAGAGGGATATCGCTCTCACGCATTAGATTTGATAAAAATCCATCTCGCAAGTCGAGAGCACTGTAAACGGTGCTCCCGGCCATCGAATCGATGATAACATCTTTTCGCGGTATCGGCGTCTGCGCGGTACCGTCGCATCGTTCAGCAGTTGTAGGCATGAACGTGCGCCATCCCCCTGTGGCTTTTGACACAGAACGTCGAGACACTGTGCGGGGACTTCGATTCCCGCACTTGTCCCAACTTTGCGACGACTTTCAAAGAAGTCGTCGATCGCCTTCATTATGCTCGCGGCAGTGGCCACTGCCGCCGCGTGCACATACTTCGTGCCCGGCCGAGATCAATCTCGTGCTGAATGCCTTATCTCCGCGGGAAGCTCCGTGACCTTCCGGGGTACGTCTTGTACTCCCTCAACAATTCGTAATAGGGACTCGACTTCAGCAGTCCCAACCTCGAAGCGCTCTCGCTTCGTCTTCGCACTGAGATGTGTTCTCACTCTCAGTGGTACTTCCATGAAGACGCTGTCTCACCTCTTCGCTCTCGCTCTCCGTTCTTTCGCTGTTCGAAGAACGCAGACCTCTCGATGCGTCCATCGTGCAAGTCGCGGTGTGAAGCGCTTCCAGCTCATGGTGAAGCGAAGTCACCGGAGCCGTCGTCGAGGACTGGCGAGTTCCATGTCACGATACTGGAATCCAGTATCGGTGCGCGTCAAGACGCTTAGCGTCTGACATCCGGCGACACCGCCTCAGTTCACCAACAGACTGTTCTTGTTGCGCCTCGGTCCCGGACTCGAGACTTGCGCAGCGTTCTCCGCTTGCCGTTTCTGCTTGTGCGGAGCCCGGCTCCGACGTTATTCTTCTGTTGCAGGCCGACGGTGGACAGTTGTTCGCCGGCGGACCCTGTTCGCGGGCGCGCGCGGTATCAAGCCCGGCTTGACCATACGTTCCTTCGTGCAGCCCGACTGCGCGAAATGTTCCGTCCCCGGCAGACCCTGTCTGCGGGCGCGCGATATCAAGCCCGGCGATCGCATGAGCGCTTCGTCGTGCAGCCCGGCTGCACGACAAGCAAATCGTCAGGGTGTGTTTGCAACGTCCGCACTGTTTGCAGCTTCAACCCCGGAGTTTTGACACGCCTTCGTCAATCGACGCCATTCATTGGTGGAGCCCTCATGATCGAGGTGCGTCGTCCGAGCCGTCGTTGTCGACCTGACCTCTTCGGGTCAGGGGACTGTCCCTACACGCCTTGAACGTGGGTATTGGTTCCTGGAACCAGGACATCTTTACTTCTGACGTCGGCAGCATTGCCGACGTTGGTCCCACGTAGCGCGCCTCGCCCACTTCTTGGGCACTTCGGGACAGCAGCATTAAGCGCTGTTTCGACTGGTGACCCGCGCGCACCTTGGAATGCGCGCGCTGCGGTAACAGGGCCATCGCTCTGTTCGCTGTCGTCCGGAAGCGCACGAGCGTGCGCTTCTTCCGTCTATCACCGGGTCATGCCGTGGCTTGCACGGCATGCCGATAACGTCGAACTTATCGTCCAGGTCCAGGACGATAAAGGTTTCGACAAACCTCGTTGTTTGTACAAGAAGCGCACGTTCACGACGCGCTTCTCAGTCTTCACCATGGCACTTGTTGCCAGTCGTACTTCAGAAGACTTCGAGGTACATTTGTCCTCGAAGTCAAGTCTCGGCAGGCTTCGTATTCGAACAAAGTGTTCGACGCGCCTGAATCTACCACTGCTCGAAGAGAGTCACTTGCTCTTCGACGTTACCTTCGCAGACTAGGTTCGGCTGTCATCTTGCTTCTTGCAGCAGAGCTAGTGTCACTGGGGGCTGTAGTCCCTCAGTGTCGCGTGCCCGATGTCGGCACGCGTGACTGCATTACCAGTAGCGCCCCGCTACTGGATGTTGTTTTGTTATCCGCGGCGATGCCTAGCATCGCCACGACGGCCAATCCTCCAGGGCATATGGGAGCTGTGCACTCCCGTAGCAAGTGACCGATCCTTCCGCAACGGAAGCATCGCACGTTACCTCCTGCTGCTGGTAACCAGCAGTTGTTGCGTTCGAGAGGCCCGTTGGTTTGGACCTCGTCCTCTACCGGGCGCGGTTGCGCTCCCGGTACATTTACATAGAGTTTAGCTCGCGCAGGCTAAACTCTTCTTGCATGCAAGGGTGATTGCAGCTTCGGAGTACTCGGGTACTCTCGGAAGAGATACGTCTTCACGGGCCCATCTCTAAGTTCATGAACGTGACGACCTTGGTCGCCACGTCAATCAGATTAGTCACGATATTTGATACCAAGTATCATGCGCGCTGCGCGTAAGCATGGACGTCGCGTATTCCTGCTGAAGGTCGAGGAACTCCGCCCTCGACCGGAACTCGTTTGCGGGGGCTCAAACGCCTGTTTGAGCTCCTCTTTGCATTCTCTGTACGTGCTGAAGCATCGTAGGATCGGAGAGATCGGCGTCCATACAACCTCCCTTTGCGCGTCCGCCGGCAGGACATGGCGAACGCGACCTTCGCAGCGGGTCGACGATGCGTCGAGCCGCTATGCTTATCGAGCTCGACAAGCCATCGGAGGAGAACTCGCCCTTCCCACGTAATTGCTTACGCTCAACTTTAATGGTTGAGCACGCGGTGTCGTCCCCGACGACGCCGTCACTGAAGCAGCGTCACGCCTGCTCCTTCATGATGAACCCCAGAGCAACACCATGTGTGCTCCGTCGGCGATAGCGTACGCAGCATCGTAGCTATCGAGCCCAATGACTGTTGACAGTCGTTGGAGGGCTTCCACTTTGGGTCAGACAGGTGGGGCAGATCAGCGCGTGCAACATGCGTTGCAGGCGTGTTGAGTCTCCATGGGCACCTCCGTGCTCATGTGCTCCGGCTCCGCGTTCGTACACCGCACCGCGTACAGAACGTCAAGCAGTCGGTCGTTGGACGGACTACAAAGTGCTACCAGGTGTAGTGGGTCTAACTTGACTCACTACTTTGCTTAACGTTGCGCTACGTGTAGGAGGAACGTAAGTACTTAGTAATTACTTCGGTTAATTATATTCCTAATACAACATATAATTTAAATCGGATAAGACTCCTAGTGACTTAGATTAGGTAAAATGAGAACTGTATGGTTTGTAAAGTTGATCTTCCTCCTAAATCTGCTAAAACTGTTTTATCATCTATGAAACGGGTTGACAGCGGCTCGCTGTCAGAGCTCCACCAATATGCACGTCTTTAATTGGTAGAAAGATGCTGCTTCTACCAATAGGATCTTTTGGGTAGGTGTGGACCACTCATTGTGGTGGCCCCTTCAATGTATCCATTGGTGTGGCTTACACCAAGGTGAGAAGTAACTTGAAAACTTTTAACAGATATATTATCTGTTAAAAAATCACAAGTGGTTTGCAGATTGTGCGTGTAACCTCGTTACACGATAGGCGTACAGAGAGCTCGACTGTATGGTCGAGCGGAGCTGTTTCCGAAGGCAACCGCCAGCGTCAGGGCCGCTCACCAGGCAAACCGAAAATGGCTGTTGCGCTTTGGTTGTCGTCGGTGGAGTGTTGCGGCCACGTATTCAATGGCTGGGTGCTTGTGTGAGAAGTGAAGCCCCGAAGAAATGTAAATCGAGCTTCGTAGTGGGTGTACCGCACCGTGCGCATAAATGACGGAAGGACTTCCGACATTGTACTTGGTCATGGCGCCGACGTTCCAGTTTCCCGACTCTCATTGCTGGCGTCGCGAACCATGCATAGATCTGAGGTCTTGTATCTGCTTCTGGTGCTTCTGGTGCTTCAAGTGCTTCTTCTGGTGCTTCGTCCGGTGCGCTTTCTTGTGCGTCTTCTGTGCTTCGTCTGGCGCTTCGTCTTGTTGGTTGGCGAGTTGCCGCACGACCCGTCGACCGTGACGCGGTCCAGGAGTCCTCCTTGAGCGTGCAAGCCGAGACGTCATCCACACGGTCCGTCGTCACCTTGGGAACCGATATGGAGCCGCGCCGAAAACCAGTGGCACGACTCTATGCGAGCTCCAGACGAAAGCATCCGTGCCTTGGGAACGTTCACCAGGAAGCAGAGCGAGGTCGTAGCGGCCACCGCGGCGTCAACCAGCAACAGCTCGCTCCCGTGCCGTGAGTGGTTCAGCAGGATAGACGAGAGCACGTAGCGGCTCCGATTGCCTCCTCCAACTACGCCGATATGGCAGGCGTGGTGCTGGACGCAACGCTGGTGAAACGCCCACAGCACTTGTACGGCGGCGCGGTCGTGAGGGCTTGATTCCCGCGTCGACGTAACTCCAGTGAACCACGACAGGAAGGGTCAAGATTCCTGGTCAGGATCGGCATTGGCCAGCCCACCTACCCATTTCTGCATAACTAGATGTTGGGTCTTCAATCTGAGGTCTTGGTCGTAATGTATAGATAAATGGATTTCGTCGTGCAAAGTGCACGCAGTATATTTAGAAAATATTTTGAGACTTCAAATCTAGTGAACAGTCGCACAACATGGAGGCCCTGGACGCTCGAGTTGATGAAGTACTGGCAACACCCACCGCAGCGTCCACCAAATACGTGTATTGTCGTGCATTGATACAGCTTGTGGGGTGGTTATATGCCAACACAGATCGTGATCACCATGAGTCCTGTTTAAGGCAATTTCTCGCACTGGAGTCCGTCAATGATGACAGCATATCTCAATGGCTCACACGTGAACCTTTGGAGAGCCCCATGGACCTGCAGTGCTAACGACTAAGGATTGCATGCGCTATTTAACCTCGATGGAGCAGCGCGGTATAGGAGGAAGTCCACGTTTGGTAATGTTCGTTCGGCACTGTAGTGCTGTCAGTACTGACTGAGCACTCACGTCCCGCTGATTTTGACCGCCAAAAGAAAAAGATTTGTCAGGGACTCCATCACACTGTTGCCGCACTGCACAGCTAAACAACGAGCGACTTACTGAGGGTAAGGGAGCCGTTCTCATTTTCGATGTACAAAGAGATTGCGCTATGCTGCGCTCAAGCAAGAAGAAAGATGTTTTGGTCATTTCTTTTACTTATTTGTTGGAATTTAATGTGCCGCGCAATGAATGCAGCAACCATTCGATGCACATGTTTCGTGCAAGAAGATGCCGTTACCATAAAATTTGCACACATGAAGAACGACAAAGACGGTAGTCGTCCTCGGATCCTCGCCATATTTACGCCAATCCGACGATGCCAGAGATTTGTCCGATTTTTGGGCTTTGGATTTATTTTGCTGTTCTGATTCGCCAGCGATGGAAAATTATTCAAAGGTGGAAATCAATACAGTCGATTTCTCAAGTTACTGAAACGCGTGCTAAGTGAAGACGTATTGCAAAATGTGCTATCAAAGTTAGGGATGACAGTGAAGGATTTTGGCACTCATTCGGCGAGGAAAGGGCTTCTACATACGCAGCAGCTGCTCAACATCAGGTCCGTCCGCTGCGTCAATATGCCTTCGCGCTGTCTGGACTCTTCCTGGGGTCAGGACAAGTATGTGAGATTTGAGGCTGCTGGTGATATGATTGTTGGGCGCTATGTGTCTGGTCTGCCCTTTGATTCACTCAAACTTTGCTACATTACCCCCATTTTTAGCCCAGTAACCAGCTCTGAAGGAGATCGATTGAGCTAGAAAGCGTTTAAAGTTTGCCATGGATACCGTCTATTCTGGAGCACCACCGAGCTTGCGAATGGTGTGTCAGTTCGGTCTTGCTTCAATACTGTATCACTTTGTATTCTTACGCGAACACTTGCCACAGAATCACCTGCTGTTCACTACCTCTTTATTTACAACATGCAATCGATCGCATTTTGGGGCTTCTGCCAACGAGTTGTTTGTCGTAATTTTCAAGTCAATGATCCCATCACTCCAAGTGGAATTCCTCCACATGTGGGAATAATGTCAACTTGGCACAGTATAAAGCGGAAATTGATTCGTTAAAACAAGTCTGACTCAATTCCTTCGGAGAATACTCTAAACGGCACGTCCATGGTTCAATAATGACGATCGAGGCGTTGGAATCAGCTTTTGCTGTGGTTCTGCTCGTTCTTACAACTTAGTTGTACCCATTTAGCTGGCGAACAACCGGATAGAAGGACTGTTGATGTCGTTTCCACGACGGAATCACCTCTCGAGCTACAGCAATGGGGTGGTGGCTTTCACCGAGTTGCAGAAGATTTTGTACCTCCTAACGGGACCCTCCGGCTAATATGGCAGCATTGGTGTGTTGGATCACCTGCACTACGGATGCTGTCAACGCATGACATGGCTACCCGAGTTGGAAAGGTTCGGCTGGCTGAGCTCCAGCGACTGATGCAGTTATAGAAGGCTTACTATCAAACACCGAGCTGCGCCGAGCTAAAAGCTCTACCGACTGATGCTGGCCTTCTGTACGGAGCAGATCAAAGCTCGTCTTCCGTTTTCGTCTGTGTCTAGTAGGGCAGAGAACGAAGATTAGATCATTGTCGTGGAAAACACTGAGCTAGAGAGATGAGCACCCAAACTTACGCTGAAAATGTATATTTCTTTCTTTTTCGAGCTGATCCGCATCGAGTCCCATCGTGCAAATTGCACGATGAATTCTTGAATGATTGCATTCTCGTGAACCCACTAGCTTTTGTGTGCCTGAAATAACTGCATTGGGTGAAATCTTCGTGCACAGTGCACGAGAAATGCATAGAAACCACAAGTTTTACGACGTTTTCCTGACAAGTCTTTATTCTGCTTCAAAACATCTTTTCCCCAGCTTCGTCCGCTTGCTCATTCCGCCTTGCTTCAACACTGCACTCACTTCGCGTGGAAAACTACCGATTTGATACAAAACCAGCGAGCGGCGCAGGCAAATTCAAGAGAATCAGTCGTAAGCACACCCATTCAATTGAGGACAAGCCTGTCGTCAATCCACGCGCCCGCAGTGGTCGCCGCAGTAACTGTGGGCCTGGCCCCGTTCGCGGACGCGGAGTCCGCCACGCCGCAGTCGAACGAGGACGAGGACTCGCTGAGACGTCGTCGGAGGTGAGCCAGGGCTCAGGCCACCGGGACCTGTCGGAGCGGCTGGTGGGTCGTGGCCTGCGACGCCGAGGGCGAGCAGAGCTTCAGCCAGGCCACGGTCGGCGCGGACGTGGTGCTGTGCGTCGCCCGGCGAGGCGAGGCGCGCAGAGAGGCTCAACGGCAGCTCTGAGCAACGCAGCGGCGTCAGGCGCTTCCACGCGCACAGTAGTTCATCCTGGCCGCCAGCTCGCGCCGTTCCGCGCCATGCTGACGGGCGGCATGCGCGCGATCGGCGCGGCGCGACGTGGAGCTGCACGACATGGAGCCACGACCGTGGAGAAGATGCTGCTCTTCGTGTACACGGGCGACGTGGTGCTGGAGCTCGAGATGCTGGGGCTGCTGATCGCGGCCGAGATGTACGAGCTGGAGGCGCTCCGAGTAATGTGCAAGGGCTTCGTGCTCCAGCACGCGCACGGTGTTCTGCGACCCGCAGGTCGTGCAGCTGCCCGAAGATCCTGCTGGAGCTCATCCCGCAGGACGAGCTGCAGATCGGAGCTGGAGCTCATGGAGGCGCTGGTCATGGGGCGACGCGCGTGGCGAACGCGGACAAGCGCTCGGAGACTTGCTGGCGGACATGATGGAGTTCGTGCGCTTCCCACCATGAGCGTCAGCGACCCTACGCAAAAGTCCGGCCGCTGGTGAACGACGGCGTCATCCGAGAGCACCTGCTCACGGAAGCGCTTTTCAACCATCTCAATGGTGGGGTCGCAGACTGGTATCGCAGCCAAGAGGGCCAGCCACGCGCCTCACTGCCTCACTGCGCAGCGGAAGCGCGTTTCATTTACGCAGCACGTCGTTCGAGACCACAGCACAAATGAGATTGGTGAATGAAACTACATGCACCAGCTACCACACACTGCAACTACATGTGGAGGGAGAGTGGACAAGACCGGCAAGGAGAGAAGCTGATGTTATTATTATTAAGCCTTGAGCGCGAAGTTCATGTGCATCCTCCTGCAGCATTTTATGTTTGTTAGTCGTTCACCGTGGGTCATCCTGCTGCTACGCTCCCGGCAACTCCCTCGCAGTATTCAATAAAGTTGCGTCAATAACAATGAAGTATGCGTCGCACAACTTGCTCAGCAGGCGTTCCAGTGCATGGCACCGCATTGTCGTTTGTGCACCGAGAGATTTTTGTCCATGTCTCGCAACTTCACCGTGGCATCATTTGCGTCACTAACCAGCGAACAGAATGCTGCCCGGCACTCGTTACTCGAATCTCCGTCGATATGATTGTGCACCCGTTCAAGGTTTTCCACAACGAAACGTGCAGCGACAGCACTTGGTCGCGTTGATTTCCGCTGTCTTGTGGTGGACTCAGCTGCGCGCTGTACAGTGGCGATTACTTTGCCGACAGATTCCCAGTTCACAGAATCTTGTAGCAAGGTGTCACCGAGGTCGTTTGGTTGACCAGAGGCGCTCACATTGGCTAGCTTCGCAAGCTCATCAACGACGGTCGAGATCTTAATTCGCTTTTGAGGATCCAATGCGCCATCTTCTTGACCAGCTCCATTCACTGTCCTCGCACATCGATGGTCTTGACGGCAAGGTGCCACGTGTGGCGTGGTATTTCACACTTCGGTCACCAACTCGCCAGGGCAAGCAGTGGCGTGAATCTTTGCCCGACTTGCCTGCCTCCACGACTCTTAGTGCCTCCACGACGCACATACCCAAAGAATACATATCCGACGCAAAAGTGGGTGTTGGTCTGTACCGAGTAACTGAGCCACCCGCAAGCGCCTGAAATCGTTTGCCTTGCTCCGCCGCTCGCGACCGAACTAAGACCGAAGTCCGTCACTTCGCTTTCATATCGCCCCGATCACGATGTTGTTTCCTTTCGTCGCCATGCACAACACCACGAGCGTGCAGATACTGAACACCCAGTGTTGCCTCATGCAGCTTCGCCCATATCTCATCGGGTGCTTTGCAAGTAGCTGACTAACGTCCCGTTGTAGCGTACTCGCACACGAAAAATGGTCTTCCAACGTGACAGGCACCAAAGAGCCGGACGACGAGGATGGCTAAGCCAAACCAAATGTCCACTTCACTACGAAACATCATCAACGCTTCTGCTCGCTTCGTGGCGTCATTTTGGGGTTGGCTAGCAGACGGGTCCTCCCATGCAGACAAATTTGACAAGGAAGTCTCAACCGTCCGTTGTGTTCCCCGATTCGGTCAAGATGACTTGTTTTACCACCACATCGGAGTCCAACCACTTGCCTCGCTTCACTTCCAAACCCACCCGTACCCAGACAACTCCACTCATCGATAATCAACTCATACCGGGAATAAACCACTCCGGTGTGAGCTCCGACAAATCATCACTCTGGCTGTGCTGGCAATATCAGCGTATGCTTTCTCCATGACAGCGATTTGTTGAGGCGGTGTACTGTCCACATGATCATCCATCTCTGTTTTAACATTTTCAGAAACGCCGATCTCTCCTCGCTGATTTCAAATCGTTCAATAGAAGAAGATTCTCGCCACGCCGGACACGAACACCTCGATCTGTTCACTGCGCTGTTGCTGCCAACATACTCTCCCCTGTGGATATATCAACTGAATCTCTAGCGATGCCGCGAGAGTTAATACGCCACTGAAACGCGTACATGCTGGTGGTTGTTGCACGAGACGAAGACAAACGCATTATATTGGCCTGTTCGGTGATAGGGTCGTGGTCTGATAAAACCTCAGTCAGCAACGCGCGTAGAATCGTGAACAGTGTCGGGTGGTGGGTTGTCTCCTGCATGCGGTCGTGCATGATCTTGAGCTCGTTAAATGCTCGGCAGTATGTCGGTATTGTCACAGTTTTCCATGATCGCGACAGTTTTGCTCCACGCTTTTGCCAGCTTTCCACAGTCATAATCGTCGAAGGAGGTTGCGGGCTCGAGCTCGGGCTCGGATTCTTTAGAGCCTCTTTGATCGCTAGACGCTCGAGCTCATAGACAACTGACGACAGAGTGGGGCGTTTGTGAGGATCTTGGCGGAACAACGACATGAGATTGAATTCATCGTCAGAGTCAGAGTAGCTCTTCTGGGATCCACTCCATTTTGTGAGTGCCTTCTTATCGGGTATATTACCCAAAGGCATCTTTCCTTCACTACTTCAAATGCACATTCCCAGGGTACACATCCGACTGGAACGATGGTGGATTACCTCGGAGTACTTCAGAGCCTGCCAGCGCATCGACCCAACTACATTTCGAGGGACCCTTGACTTGTCCTTTTCTTCGACCGCTTAACCAAAAAATTTGACAACTTTGCTCATGCCATCGCTTCCGATCAAAATGTTACTGCAGCGAAGATCTCCGTGAACGATTCTCGCTCATGGAGATATTCAAGACCTAACGCTGCATCACGCAGGTATTCCTAACAGTTCGATTTTTTCCTCTGGCAACAACGTCACATGCTCCCAAAGTGACCCTGACTGGCATCTCGCATACAAAGAACTGCAGTTGTGAGCCAGCGTGAATGCCCGTACATTTTGACCACATTGGGGTGCCGCAGGCGCTCATACAGCTGAACCTCGTCGTCGAATGATGGTGTGATGAATCCGGGATGAAGAGCTTCACGACCGCATCAGCATCGACCACTTGGCCTGGAAGTCGCCCCGATGTTACGGTTCTTGCAGAAAACGGTCAGCTCAATCTCTGACGGAGGAATGGACCAGCTTCGACGATGGTCGGGAAAAGGCATAATCCCGCTATTGAGTTTCTCTGCTATCATCGTTACTGAGCGTTGAAATCGTGTCAGTATCCGCTGAATGTCATGGTAGCCACCATTAGCAGCAACCTCACGGTAGAATCCCCATCCTTGTCACAGAATTCACATTTGCGGAGCATTGTTCGACTAACCATTGGACCATACAGTCTTTCTTTGCCGAACGGCCTCCAACAGGGCGTTGTCGCCGGTATAGTTCAATGTATTTACGTCCGGCCGCTTGTTTTATAAGATACACACCACGTCCTTGTGGCCATTATTCGCGGCCCGCATTAGTGCTGTGCATCCGTCATTGTCCTTGATGTCTACGTTAGTTGCCTATGTTGTCCGGCAAGGGCTGCGCACAACCAAGTGACCACTTCTAGCGGCTAGTGCCAGTGCTGCGGATCCGTCATTACACTTGGCTTCCACGTCAACGTCACGCTGCTCAGCGAGATACCGCACGACGTCAACATGGCCACATAGAGCAGCTCTCATCAGCGCTGTGCATCCGTCGTCGTCCTTGGTATTTACGTCAGCTCGATGTTGTTCAGCGAGCAGCCGCACAACGTCCACATGCCCATTTTTTCGCGGCCAGCATCAGCGCTGTGTATCCGTTATTAGTTTGGAATCCACGTCAACCTCATGCTTGTCAGCGAAACGAACAATATCGATGCTGCCCTTTTCAGCGGCCAATATCAGTGCCGTGCATCCTCCCTTGTCCGTTGTATTGATGTCAGCGCGATGTTGCTCGGTGAGGTACTGCACCACGTCAATATGTCCACCTTTAGTGGCCTAATAAGCGCCGTCCGACCTAGAATGTCTTTTGCAATTTACCTCTGCTCCATGTTGCTCAGTGAGGTATTCTGCACCACGTCAATATGCCCACCTTCAGTGGCCTAATAAGCGCCGTCCGGCCGTAATTGTCTTTGCCATTTACCTCTACTCCATCTTGCTCAGCAGAAACCGCACTACTGCCACATGGCCGCACCTAGCAGCCAGCGCAGCGCTGTGCAACCTCTATCGCTCTTGACATTACGCTAAAGTGAACTTGGTCAGCGAGGAACTGCCGATGTCCAAGGACCTTGCAGCGGTCCGTAGGTGCCGTATATCCCCACAAGCTCTTCTCATTCAAGTCCCGCATCATATTGCGCTCAGCGAAACCGACAATGTTCATGTGGGCCATTTTATGCGGCCTCGCATTAACGCCGAGCATCCGCATCATCCTTTGATATTTATTCTCAGCGTCATGCTGCTGGGTAGGAACCGCACGATGTCCACGTGCCCATCTAGCAGCCAGGATCAGCACCGTATATCCCCACGGCTCTTTCCTCATTCAAGTCCACGCCATGTTGCTCAGCAAAGAAACCGGACGATGTCCATGTGGCCATTTACAGCGGCGCGCATCAGCGCCGAGCACCCGGCATTATCCTTGATATTTACATTGCCCCATTATGTCCGGCAAGGAGCTGCACAACAGCCAAGTGGCCACTTCACAGCGGCTAATGCCAGAGCTACGGATCCGTCATTACACGTGGGCATTCCGTTGTCTATGCGACTTGTTCGGGGACCAGATCCATGCGTTATCGCCGTCATCGAACTGACATTTACCCAAAACGCAACATTGCTCCATCGAGGAATCGCACGATGCCCACGCGACCTTGTGCAGCAGCCCACATCAGTGCTGTAGACCACAATTGTCCTCTGGCACCGACGTCAGCCCGTGTTGTCCGGCGGAGCTGACAACAACCAAGTGACCTATGGCAACAGCTAACGTTAATGCAAACCAGTATTACTTTCTTGGCTTCCACGTCAACGTACGCTGTCAGCTGAGATACCGCACGACGTCGCTGGCCACATAGAGCAGCTCATCAGTCCGCGCGCATCCGTCGTCGTCTTGTACATTTACGTCAGCTCGATGTTGTTCAGCGAGCAGCCGCACAACTCCACATGCCCATTTTCGCGGCCAGCATCAGCGCTGTGTATCCGTTATTAGTTTTGGGAATCCACGTCAACCTCATGCTTGTCAGCGAGAAACGAACAATATCGATGCTGCTCCCTTTCAGCCAATATCTGCCGTGCAAATTCCTTTGTCCGTTGTATTGATGTCAGCGCGATGTTGCTCGGTGAGGAATTGCACTCCACGTCAATATGTCCACCTTTAGGTGGCCTCATCGCGCCGATCCGACCTAGAATGTCTTTGCAATTTACCTCTGCGCCATGTTGCTCAGTGGGTCTGCACTACGTCAATATGCTCCACGCTTCAGTGGCCTAATGCGCCGTCCGGCTCGTAATTGTTCTTTACATACACTTCTATCATCTTGCTCAGCAAGAAACCGCACTACTGCCATATGGCCACACCTAGGCAGCCAGCATGAGCGCCGTGCAACCTCTATCGCTCTTGACATAGCGTCAAGTAACTGGTCAGCGAGGAACCGCATCGATGTCAAGTGACCTTGTGCAGCGGCGTAAGAGTGCCGTATATCCCCCACGGCTCTTCCTCATTTCAAGTCCACGTCATATTGTCAACCGGCAAGAAACCGACAACTGTTCATGTGAGCCATTTTCAGCGGCCGCATTAACGCCGAGCATCCGGCATCATCCTTGATATTTACGTCAAGGCCAGTCATGCTGCTGGGTAAGGAACCGCACGATGTCCGCTGCCTTATCAGGCCAGGGATCAGCGGTGTAGCCGTCCTTATCTTCGATTTTCACGTCGTTGCCTCCTTCAACGTCCACTGCCCGACAAGATAACGACGACGTCAACGTGGCCATGCTTAGCAGCTTTCATCATATGCAGCCGGTAGGGTCATGGCGTGGTTCCAACACCGCAATGGTTGGTGAGGAACTGCACCACCTCCAGCCGACCTTTTAGCGGCCATCCTTACGCCGCTTCCTGTCGAGCTTCGCCACTTGCTGGACTAACCTCCTCGACCCTCGCGAGGTTCCCGTGCCCGCGGCGTCAAACGAACTCGCTGTTTTCCATCGCACTTTGTTCCTTTGCGCCGAAATGGAGACTGAATCGCGGTCTTGATCATCCAAGTTGGAAGCACAGGATGCCGAAGCTCACCCACCGCCGATCACCTGGCCACCGCACCGGATTCAGGCCAGGAAGTCTCCAGACGACCAGGCTGAACGCCGACCGGACCATCGTCGGCTACTGCCACGGGCAGCGCATAAAGATCTCTCAAGAACGAGAACGCTTCGATACGCTTTCCAGGACGAACAGACAGACAGGAAGCACCTGCTCACGGAAGCGCTTTTCAACCATTTCAATTAGAGATAACAGACTGAAATCGCAGCGAAGAGGGCCAAGCCACGAACACTCATGCTTCCTGCGTGAACGAAGCGTCTCGTTTACTCCAGCACGTCACTTTCGAGACCACAGCACAATGTTGTAAGTAAACCCGCCGTACATGAAGCTGAAGTCGGCACGGTGAATCGATACTGTGCCTAGATGAAGCTCTCGATTGACGACGTGACGGACCAAGTAACCGTCGGTGCTTTTAGCCGCGCCCAAGTGGTGCCTCGGCGATCCCTCGCGTGAAGTCCATTGACGAAGCTCAACTCGCCGGAGAGAAGACGGCCGCGTGTGGGTAGAATAACACGTATTATGCTTTGCAATGCGTTTGTCGTTTTCACCTTGTGTTTTGACCGAGTTATAATATCTGGCGCCCGATATAAATAAACGGATGGCCACTAACTCGACCAAGTTATTTCACCAGCCTCGATATCGATCTCGATTTACGCTTATCTGTGGTCGAATTGCCGATCCAAAACGCAATTCGGGCCGTTTATTTTAAATCGCGATGGCTGTGTACGGATTATAATGCCGTGTTTTATATATATATAATATGAAGTTGGACACTTTACATCTGGACACTTGGAGGTGGTGGCAGATCCGCTGCCGATCTGTCGAAGCACCGCAGTTTTAGAAACTCTTCCCTTGCAAAGCGCAGCATGTACTCTCTCGACTACCGTTGGCAAGCCGTTTCTTATGCATGTGTATGGAATCTGTATGCAGTATGTTAGCGATATATTTGGGCCTAACGTGCGAAACACTGACAACGTCGGTACAAGTTGTTTTGACCGATGTGTGGTTGATGAAGGAGCGCTCGTCGCGTTGGCCGAGTGCCGTCAGGTACCTGTTCGAAAGTACGTGAAATACACCCTCACAGTTTAGTTTAGAGATAGCACCAGTTCATACGATACAGCTTTTCCTAAAAGTAAAATGGTAGCTAGTATCAACGTATGGGTCTCATGGCGGGGAGCTGCTCGCGCCACAGAAGCGGAAAGCCCAGTGTTGCAGGAGCCACTCGATGCCTCCACAGACGAAGCTAACGAGCCGTTAACACGTCCAACAGACGCCGTACCGGGTAGCAGTGGCCGGCGACGCTACCTCGGGTATGCGAGAACCAACGATGCGCCCGTTATGTTCAGGAGGACTTACCTACGCCTGGAGGTCGATTTACTTCCGTCTCGCATTTTATGTCTTCGAATATTTTAATCTCAGAGATCGATCCTAAGTCCTAAATCCGAGCGGCAAAATATCGCAAACCATAATACATGCTGGTGTCCTAAACGTCCTACGTGTATGTCCTAAGATCGCCCGTAATTCTACCGGTCACTATCGGTCACTAAAGGGAAATTTTAGGACAACACGAAGTCCAGAATTAGGACAAAATCGTTTGTTATATGTTGAATCTTGCGCTTGCCGCAGTGAGTATTTCAGCGGTACTTGCGAGCGAGCGAGAGTGCTGCAACCCCATACATTTTTCTAGACACCGCGCCTGGCCGAGTCGAGGACTTCGCGTAAGGGGGGGTCT
This sequence comes from Phytophthora cinnamomi, assembly GCF_018691715.1. NCBI lineage: Eukaryota > Oomycota > Peronosporomycetes > Peronosporales > Peronosporaceae > Phytophthora > Phytophthora cinnamomi. Next base: position 820,427 of record NW_027150957.1, read on the forward strand.
CATGCAGCAGCGCCCCGAGCTAATGCGAAGCAGAGAAGCGGGCCCCGTCGCGAGAGTCCGCGACGGAGACCAAGCGCGAGTGAACAGTTAAACACTAGGCATTTATGACATTTAGACAACCCAGGGAATCCTAATTAAAACGCATACTACTTTCGCTATCATTAGGTTGAATGTATGACAATGGATAGCACGGACAACCCAGACAGTACCACTATATGGCATCCAACTTACATGAGGACAATCCTCAGAAAACTAAAAGCGTCACCCTTATAGCTGGCAGGAAACCCATGTGCAGTAGTAATCAGTGTCCTATGACAACCAGTAGGACTGTCAATTTAAAACGCCGTGCTTTTGGACGATTTATGTCTAGGTAACATTTGAATTTTAGGACAAATAGACAGTTTTAGGACCGTCCGTTAGGACGAATTAATTGGCCGCAGTGATGTCCTGCGTGAAGCCTACCAACTCTACTCGCGGTCAAGCTCCCCGCGGATCAAGTAACCAGCCAGCACGGTCTGTGCGGCGTGGAACGACGATATGAGCAGATGCCGGTCAGTTGCCAGCTGGTACGGTTCGTATTTGATTCCGAACAACTCATGAGGCATCGTCGGATGCCAGGAATGGAGGCGCTGAAGGAGCGTAGGACGATCAAGATGGTTTAGAATCGTTAGTTTTTGTAAGCCTAAGATAATACATCTCTCCTTTGCAGCCAAAAGAAATTTTTTCGTAGATCTTGTTTGGCCTACCAGGTAGTGCTGCAACATGCCGCCACGGCTCGATTAACAAACTGGTTTTGCATCCGCTACTTGCATGGCATCCCTGGATAGACGCTCAAAAGAGAGCAAAACTTCGGATTGACTGGAGGTATATCTGTGCTGACAGCAAGCTGCCATAGCTGGAAATAGTAATAGGGCAGCCTTTATTCAGTGGGTGGGAGTTTTTAGCTAAACCTTTGTACTTATCTTGGCATTCAGTAAACGGACAAACTATGGGTGGAATTTTAATAGTTTTCCCTATTTTATTCAGTCGTAGCCGCGAAGTTCTGTATAATCTCCTGCTAGTGTTTCACGTTTCCCTTGACAATATTCATTTCATTGACGACAGGTTTGCCGTCAATAACAGAAGTATGCGTCGCAAAACTTGTCAGCGAGCGTTCCAGTGCATGGCACCGCATTGTCGTTTGTAAGCAGAATAGAGATTTTTGTCCATGTTCGTAACTTCACCGTGGCATCATTTGCGTCACTAACCAGCGAACAGATGCTGCCCGGCACTCGTTATCGAATCTCCGTCGATATGATTGTGCACCCGTTCAAGGTTTTTTCCACACAACGAAAGCGATGCAGCGACAGCACGCCGTCGCGCTTGATTTCGCGCGTCTTGTGGTGGACTCAGCTGTCGCTGTACAGTGGCGATTACTTTGCCGACAGACAGTTCACAGAATCTTGTAGCAAGGTGTCACCGAGGTCGTCTGGTTGACTAGAGTCGCTCACATTGGCCAGCTATACAGCAAGCTCATCAACGACGGTCGAGATCTTTAATTCGCTTTTGAGGATCCAGTGCGCCATATTCTTTGACCAGCTCCCATTGACCCGGTCCTCGCACATCAGGTCTTGACGGTAACTCTTGACCAAGTGTGGCGATATTTTACAACGCCGGTCATCCAGCTCGCCATGAGCGAGCAGTGGCGCTGAATCTTGCCGAGCTGCCTGCCTCCACGACTCTCCAATGCCTCACGGCGCACATACCCAAAGAATACATATCCGACGCAAAAGTGGGGCGTTCGTCCGTATCGAAGAGCAACTCCGGAGCCACCCACTGCCACGCACTGGAAATCGTTTGCCTCAGCCGCTGCTCGCGACCGAACTAAGACCGAAGTCTGTCACTTTCGCCTTCATATCGCTCCCGATCACGATGTTGTTTCCCTTCAGGTCGCTCATGCACAACATCACGAGCGTGCAGATACTGAACACCCAGTGTTGCCTCGTGCAGCTTCGCCCTATCTCATCAGGGTGTTTTCGCAAATAGCTGATTCCTCCGTTGGTGGCGTACTCGCCACGAAGAAAGGGTCTCCTAACGTGGCAGGCTCCAAAGAGTCGAACGGCGAGGATGTTGAAAGCGAACCGAAAATGTCAACTTCACGGCGGAACATCATCAACGCTTCTGCTTTCGCTTCGGGCGTCAATTTGGGCTTGGCTAGCAGACGGGATCCTCCCATGCGAACGAATACGACTGGGAGAGATCCAACGTAACGTGGTTCCACTCCGTGAACCTCCTGCTAAGATCACTTGTTTCACCCGACATCAGGAATTCAGTACACTTGGCTCGGTTCAGCTTCCATAACTACCCTCCCCAGAATACTCCCACTCGTCACGATCAATTCATACCGGAGGAATGAACCATTCAGGTAAGCTCTGATAAATCGTCACCCTTGACTCCTGGAGGCGATATCCTCGAACGCGTTCCATTACCCAAGCTGACTAGTAGTGTATTTGTCCGAAGGGTTTTTCCATCTCTGCTTTTAACATCCGCAAGAATACTCCCGCTCTTCCGTTGAATCTCAAATCATTTGTAGCAAAGAAAATGTCCGACACCCCGACACGAAGCGCTGGAATCTGCTCGCTGATCTGTTGTTGCCATCCGCCTCTGTCTTAGCGAAACAATCAACGGATTCTCCCAATGATGCTTGAGCGATTTAATGCGCCATTGAAACCTTATACATACTGGAGGTAGTGACGACTTGAAGACGAATCCGCATCATCCGGGCTTGTTCCGGGCGAATCTTAACTTCGTCTGGTAAAACTCGGTGAGTAGCGTCAAATCGCGCGAACAGTGTCAGGTGGTGGATTGCCTTTTGCAGGCGTTCGTTGAACGATCTTGAGCTCCATAATGCTCATGATAACTCTACATTGCCACACTTTCCATATTTGTCTCGAGTTTTACCCATGCTTCGACCACCGGCTTTCCACATTCGTAATCGCCAAAGGAAGTCGCAGGGCTGAGCTCAGGCTGGATGCTGTTGCGGCTCTCTTTGCTACCAATCTTGCTCTAGTTCATGGACTATATAGATGGTAGACAGGCACGTTTGTGAGGGCTCCTACGTACATTCGGAAGAGGAAGGCGATGTCAGTAGTTCAAGTCGGTGTCGGGATCTGAGCGAATCTTCACCATACTCAACTTCGTTTCTTGGGCCCATGCATTAAACTTCATGGACGCGCGTCTCCTTTAGTCTTCGTCGTTCCGACGTCTACAACCACGGTGAATCCGCTCCCCAGCTTCCATGAAATACATCGCCAACGGAATACACATCCGACTTTGTACGATGGCGGCTCTCCTCTCAAAAATTTCAGGACTCAGCATGCCATCGTTCCTCTAAACACGTCAAGGAAAATTGGTCGGTCCTGCCACTAGAGCAAGTTTACACTTCTTGCCATCACACCGATCAAAATGTTACTAGCAACGAAGATCTCCATGAACAATCCTCGCGCTCTGGAGATCTCTTCAAGACCCAACGCGTGCCTCGTACAGGTATTTCCATAAATGAGGAGTATGTGGTGTCTTCGAAGAGTCATTTCGAAACAATTTGACGTACTCCCACAGCGATCCCTGGCTGGCATACTCGCATATTACGAAGAACTGTATTTTGAGTCAGCGTACACGCCCCATACATTTTGAGCACGTTGGGATGCCGCAACCAAGCTTACAAACGCACTTCGTCGTCGAATGATGAGCGAGACGCGTCTGGAATGAAGAACTGACGACCGCATCGGCATCCAGCCATTTCGCCTGGAAGTCACCCCCAATGTTAGGCGTTCTCACTGAAGACGGTCAGTTCAATCTCAGACGGAGGAATGGAGCACCTTAGCTGATGGTCGGATAACGACAAAACTCCATTCACAGAGTTCGATGTCATCATCGACTACACGGCTTATCACCAGTGACGAAATGGTCCTAAGCATCTGCTCAATGGCATAGTATCCACCATCAGCAGCAAGCTTGGCTATGTCTCGTTCCGTCCTTACTCTTGAGCATTTACATCAGCATCACATTGCTCGACGAGGTTATTGCACAACTTCAAGCGACCGGTTTTAGCAGCCTCTATGAGCGCTGTATATCCATCACCGCTCTCTGGCATTCCGATCAACGCCACGTTGATGTGCAAAGTAGTGCATTCACAGACAGTAATGGCCGTATCGAGCGGCCAGCATCAGACGCTAGTTCCCGATTCATTGCTGGCGTTATTAACGTCAACGCCACATTGATCTCAACGATGTACTGGGCAAGCGCCCTGTCAGCCATAACGTGCGGCCCACATCAATGCTGTAAATGCCTCGTTGTCCTTGAGCATTCACGTCAGCGCACTTGTCTCGCAGGTACTGCATCAATATCCACGTGGCCTTTTCAGCGGCCTGCATCAAGGCTGAGGTTCGGCATTGTCCTTTATCACACACGTCTGCACCTACACTCGTCGATGAGGTATTCACAAGATTTATGTGCGGTCACTTCGAGCAGCCCTCATCAACGCCAGTCTCCGTTTATCATCTTTGCATTGACGTTAGCGCCCATTGGACCAGCAAAGTACTCGACAATATCCATGTAATCTTTTCGGAGCCAGCATCAACGCTGTGTATCCATCATTTGTCTTAATATTCACATGGCGCCATAGTTGACCAGTAGGTATTGCACGATGTCAATCTGGCCATATCGAGCTGCCCTCATCGCGCCGAGTATCCATTGTTGTCCTTTGGCGTTGACGCCAGATCCACATTGGCCAGCTTTCAGGTACCGCACAACATCTTGATGACCCCGTTTTGCAGCCTTCATCACGCAGTTTTTCCCGGCATTGTTCTTGTCAGTCGTATCGGCCCACATTGCTCAGTGAGGTACTGCGCGACATCATAGCCGATCGAGCAGCCCGCATTAGAGCTGTATCCAGTTCTCGCTCTTCGCATTGAGCGTCAGCTCCACATTCGCCCGCAAGATACTGCACAGCATCGACTGGCCATACTCGGCGGTCCGCATCAGAGGTGTGTATCCGTCATTGTCCCTGAAGTCTGCGTCGGCGCGCATTGCTTGACGAGATACTGCATCACACCGACGTGGCCCCTTTCAGCTGCACGCTGGAACTGGCGTGGATCCCGTTAGAGATTCTTAGCAGTAGCTCCAATCTAGATCGGCCAGCGAGGTACTGCACGAGTCAATGTGCCCATCTCAGCCAGCCAACATCAGCGCTGTGTCTGCGTCTCGGCTCTCAGCACGCAGATCGGCACCACATTTGTCGACGGACTGCACCACATCAGTGCTACCATTGATCACGGCGTGCATCAGCGCTGTGCGTTCTTCCTTTTGTCGTCGGCATCCACGGCAGCCCCGCCTTGTCAGCGAGGCACTGTACCACATCCAGCTGGCCATTTGTAGCAGCTTCGTGATGAGGCCGTAGTGTTCGGATAGTCCACTTCTTTGGCGTCGACGCATTACCTCGTACTGGTTGATGAGATACCGCACCACCTCCAGGCGACCCATTCGGGCAGACTCTCAGCGCTTCTTCCTTTGTCGGACTCGGTCCCTCGACGAGACTGCTGAAGCTTATGACGAGTCGCCCTACTCGCAGCAGCGATAATCTCACTGGCCTGTGGGACGACGCTCTTCGACGTTAATGCCGTCATCATCATGGCGGCCATCATTCTCATACCATTTCTTCTTCCCCAGTCCTCCTCTTCCTCTCGTCCTGGCGCATCTTGTCATGAGGCAAATCGAAAACTGACTGAAAGCGGGCCACTGGCCTCGAACCACCCTATACCCCGCCGCTGATTCACGACAAGGACCTTCTTCCTCGATGCGCTTCCTTGACCGTCAACTTGACGGATAGATTAGCGGGTGATCGACCATCCAGATATGATACTGATTCGATCACCAAGCACCTCCAACACTTTTCAGCCCCTCGTCTGCTGCAGACTCGGCAGATCATCAAATTTCGCGCATCCGAGCACCTTCACACCTCTTTTTTAAGATCTGTGAGTCTCTTGAATGGGTTTTGGTCGACAGCAACGGTAATCAATATACTCAATTTTCGATGAGTCAGTCAGCAGGGCCGCTGAACTTGTGACGTAGTGTGCACGACGCCAGCCCAGTCGGACTTGACCTCTTCCAGCGTCGAGAATCCATCGACCCTGTGCTCGTCTCATCCCGCCTGCTAGCAGCGCCTCATGCTATCTTGGTATGAACCTGCCTCTTTTCCAGCCACAACGGAACTGGATAAACGCGAGTGTCACCTTCTGAACATGGGGATCCCCAATGGTGGACCTTGGTCTGTATCATCCGGCTCCCTCTTTGAAGACGTGCTTCGTAGACGAAAGTGGGGCGTCAGCGCAAGACTTGCGCTGCTAACTCGGACCAGCTGCTGTCTGCTTTTGCAACGAAGTTTATGAACTTCGAGGACCTGAATACCTTTGTATGCGACTTGCGCATTGGGGTGTTCTTTGTCCGTGATGTAGACAACTACGACCAAGATAGTGCACTCACCCCGGTACTGTGTGGCGCGAACAAACACAGGAATGGATGAATGTTCGATGCCCGCCTCACATCTTTTTTTTTTATTTGGACTAGTATCGTATCTGGGGCTCTTATGTTGCCGCTCCATATCAACGCTGCGATTGTTTCAGCTGAATCATCTTCATGGACACATGACACATCCTGCACTACATCAGAACCCACGCCAGAGGCTAGTCCCTTGTCTTCATTGACAAGATAGCTATCGTTCGCACAGTTTGTTTACGAGCCTGATCCTACAACAACCTGTATCGTCGTTTCAACAAGCGAGATGAGGCTACCCTTTCTATCGCATAGACTTTGCTGCGGCCACATTGGCGTCGTCAACCTGAACATGAACTCTCACCACGGCACTCGGCACTCGATGTTCGTATACTTGTCCCAGTCTTTCTAACGTGTAATCGTACTGCCCGGTACTTCGTCAGCTTGATTTTGATCTGATGGCAGGGTAGTCGTACTGACGCAATCGCCTTAGGACAGACTTCCCACCGCAATTGGTGGCGAGGTATTGTTTAGGCTATTCGGCTTTGTTGTGTCCAGCCAACGTTGGTCATTATCTCCAGCTCACAACCACCGTCGAGATCTTCATACGTTTTCAGGATTCAACGTACACATACGCTGAACCAGCTCCCACTAACGGTCCCCTACAAATTGCTGGTCGAGAAGGCATCGTACCACGTGTGGCATAAGTATTTAACTACACTTCTGTCAGTAAACGCAGCGGCAGGCAAAATGGCGCGTTGATTGCCAGACTTGACTCATGACTCGTAGAGCTTCGATAATGACATACTCCAAGAGTCACATCCGCCTTGCAATTGTTGGTCGTTGTTGCTTACTGGCGATAAATGAATACGACTGCAGGAAATATCTAACGTAGAGCGATGTTCCTCTCTGTGATGGACTAAGGCCACTCGATTCACCACCACATCCGAGCTGTGAGCCACTTGCCTCGGTTCACGCTGCATAAATCCCTCACTTAAACAATACCATTCGTGAACAGATTAACTCGTACCAGGGAATGAACCGGCGGAGTGCAAACATGGAGAAATCGTTAGCACTCCGAGTTTAGTGGCGTATTGCCTTCTTCATATTAGACGAAGTTGATGAGGTCTATACTTACCAAAGGGGGTTTCCATCTCTGCTTTTAACATCCGCAAGAATACGCCCGCTCTTTCCGTTGAATTCAAATCATTTAGCAAAGAAAAAAATCGTCCGACACTCCCCGACACGAAGCGCTGGATCTGCTCGCTGATCTGTTGTTGCCATCCCGCCTCTGTCTTAGCGAAACAATCAACTGGATTCCTCCCAATGATGCTCGAAGCGATTTAATGCGCCTGGTGAAACGCATACATACTGGAGTAGTGACACGACTTGAAGACAATCGCATCATCTGGGCTTGTTCATGTGGCGACATCTTAACCGTCTGGTAAAACTCGGTGAGTAAGCGTGTCAAATGCGCGAACAGTGTCGATTGGTGGATTTACTTTGCAGGCGTTCGTGAACGATCTTGAGCTCGCACAAATGCCTCGGCGATACTCTACAGTGCCACACTTCTCCATATTTGTCTCGAGTTTTGCCATCTTCTGTCAGCTTTCCACATTTCGTAATCGCCAAAGGAAGTCGCAGGCTGAGCTCAGGCTGGGATGCTGTTATCCTTCTTTGCTGCAAACGCTCTAGTTCATGGACTATAGATGGTAGACAGGCACGTTTGTGAGGGGTCTTGGCTGCCATTGCGGAAAGGAAGGCGATGTCGTGGTTCAAGTCGGTGTCGGGATCTGACGCGAATCTTCACCATACTCAACTTCGTTTTCTGGGGCCCAGCACAACTTCATGGCACGCGTCTCCTTGTAGTCTTCGTCGTCTCCGACATCTACAAGCCACGGTGATCGTTCCCAGCTTCCATGATACATCATCAACGAATACACATCCCGACTTGTACGATGGCGGTCTCCTCGTACAAATTTCAGGAGCCTCGCTATGCCATCGTTCCTCTAAACACGTCAGAGGAAAATTGGTCGGTCCTGCCACTTAGAGCGAAGTTTGACAACTTCGCCATGCCATCACTACCGATCAAGATAATTTACTACAACGACATCTCTGCATGAACAACCCTCGCTTATGGAATACTCAACCCAATGCGCACCTCATACAGGTACTTCCCACAAACGAGGGTATGGGTATCTTCGAAGAGTCATTCTCTGAAAACAATTTGACGTTACTCCACAGCGATCCCTGGCGTTGGCACTCGCATAGAAAGAACTGCAAATGATACAGTTTTGAGTATATACGCTGGATGCGCGAGTGGCAGCCACAGGTGCACTTCGTCTTCGAATAATGAGCTTAAGACGCGTCTGAAGGAATGAAGCAGGGATGGCAAAAAGATTTTAAATATTTTTATCCGTGGAAAAAATATAATAAAATAAATTTGTTCATTTTATTCGTGTAAGTACGAAAAAATAAAACACTTCGGTTTTGTATCCGGACACAATCTGACAACCGCGCTCTATTAGGATTGGGGCCCGTAGAGTTTGCAGACGTGCGACGCGGTCATCTCGCCGTCCTTGCACACGCTTAAGATGGGGAAGCGTCCGCGTCAATCTCCTTTGCAGACGCTTCTCCAGTTCCTCGATGTCACCTTTAGGAACTTGACGCAGCTCGTTCTCCGTCAGCTGCGTCACTTTGGGGGTCACCATCTGGCAGCCACCGCACCAGCGCGCCGAGAATTGCACGGTGGTGGCTGATTCTCGCCGATGCGCCGCTGAAGTCCTCAGGTGTCTTGACCTCGATCGGCATGGTCGGTCGCCACCTTTGGTTAGAAGTAGCCTGCGGCGACAGCCCACTCGTCAGTATGCGATGAGGCCAGTATTCAGGTAGTTACTGTGTTATACGGTGCTCAGGCGATCCGTTTCAGCGGGGTTTGATATATAAAAATGGTAAAAGTTCCTAAAATGAAAATAAAAATATTTTTTTGATATTTTTATTTGAAAATCCTTCCATATTATTTTTGCCATCCCTGAGATGAAGGAGCTTGACGACCGCATCGCATCCAGCTCATTTCTGTCTGGAAGTCACCCCGATGTTATACTTAGCTGAAAGTTGTCAGCTCCATCTCAGTCGGGAGATGAAGCAGCCAATAAGAAGCTGATCGGAAGGCGGAACTGCAGTTCTGATTGTTCTTATTCCTGGTATGTGGTAAACCGTGGATACCAAGATGGTGTTAGAATCCGCTTTAATGGCATCGTAGCCCCCATTAGCACAAGTCTGGACAGCGTCACCCCATTCATAGCCTGAGATTTACATCAGCATCGCGTGCTCGACAAGGTAGCGCGCGATTTCGACGCGACCGCGTTTAAGCAGCCATCAGAGTGCTGTATATCCATCGTCATTTTTCAAATTCACGTTTTTCATATGAAACGAAGAACCCACAGCGTCATGAAATCTTGCCAATACGCGGCCCTCATCAAAGCTGTGGTTCCACTATTGTCCTGTCATTCACGCCTGCATCCACTGGACAGCCAGGTACTCACAACGCTCAATGCGGCCCTTTCAGCGGTCCTGATCAAAGCTGTAGTTCCGTCGTTGGCTTTATATCCCACGTCTGGAGCCGCATTCGACCGATAAGATATCCTACGAGCCACACTGTGGCGGCTGCCATCAACGCAGTGGATGGTCCCATTAGATCGTTAGCGTTCATGTCAGCACCGTATTCCTCTGTAAAGTATTGAATGGTATCACAGTGGTCATTCTCAGCAACAACTAACAGGGGCTACGTAGCAGTCCTCAACCAACGCTGCTTTCCGTCCGTGTTCGTGATATCCAAATTTGCCCTACATGTCTCTGCGAGGTACCTGGCCATAATTCATGGGCCCAATTTTCAGGTGCCCGTCCCATATAGAAGCATTGACTTTCATATACGAAGTAGTTAGATATAGGGTGAAAATCACACGTTAGGATTCCGAAAATGCGTCCAGATTTGCTCAATTGCAGCCGTTTTGTCGCTATTCAAGCTCAAACACAGAATTACGATCGCCCAGGAGGCCCGGGAATATCATATGCCTGGGGTTATCGCGATTCTAGCACTTTTAATGGAGGCTAATCCTATTTTTCCGTATGCTTTTTGCAATAGTCGCGATGAATTCCCAAATGTATGTCCTCATCTGAGCAAGGATGTGTCTATTCCGTTGGAGCTGACCTCGAAGACCCAGACTCTGAGGCTGAGCTTGAGAACCATCTTCGAGTTTGCCCTAGTCCCAGGTCAGAGATATGAAGCAGGAGCAATCACACTTTACTTGGTGAAAAACGGGCAAGGTGCATGGAGCGATTTTCGATCACAGATTACAGATTATGTTGGATTCTAAGCACATGAGCTTAGACCTTGCACGCAGGTTAAGGCTCTGCCTCAGACGTGGTTGCCAGACTCAAAGTAACTGGGGTCAGGGACGTTCCCACCATGTTTCAGCTCAAGCTAGGATCAAGTTGACGCTCGGAACTCGGGTTGTTTTACATCATGGATATCTGGGTTGGTAATGTTGAGAAGGTGTCGACTGCCTTGTGGGAATGGACTTCATGATTGCTGCTGGGGTTCGCCTCTGTGCACGCGAAGGCATGGTTCAACTCCCAGATGAGGAAAGTCTTTTCTTAGTTGGAGGACCTGAGGTGGATCATATTGGTTTGGAAATCGAGTCAGAATGTTGGAGACCGCCTGGCACAACCAGAGAATCTGTGATTCGCCCTGTAAGTATGACCGTGCCGACCCTCAGAAAGTCCAGGAATGGGCTGGGAGGGGCAAGCAATGGGTGACACAATTCATCTATGGAGCTGGGCGGAAACCGAAAGCAGTCAAGATTGTCAATATCTCAGACCGGTTGACCCCAGTATATCAACACACTGTGGTTGCTTGTTTGGTGGAGAAGGATTACCTGCCACATGGAGACTTTTTTTGCGGCCGCGATCTCGGAAGTATCGAGAATGGGCACAGTTGATTTTGAAGCTGAGCCCTCTGAGGATTTTCTCTGAGGCGAGAAGAGGGAAGCTGAGAAACTTCGGGAGTTGAACGAACCCCTGCCGTTGAGAAGCATTCTTATCCTTGGCCTCAGAAGATCCTAACGAACCCGAGATTTGCGCGAAAATCTGTTTCAGAGACCTCTGAGAATGCTGATCAGGAACTGAAGAGTTTTTTTCGAGACAATCTGAGGCTTTTGTGGGCAACCCCAGATCCCTGGACGAGACGTTTTCTCGATGTCTGAGAATGGAGGCTGAAAAATAGATGAAGAAGCTACGGTGTTTTATCACGAAGGAAGCGCGCTGCTGAGCGATCTCCGAGATCAACTAGCGGCTCTCCCTGAACTGAAGGACTTGAACCCCAAAGCGGACCTGAACTCAGCTGACATCGGCGAAGTTGGTGAAACTACACCTGAGATGGACTCAGATCCGGGAGATCTTGGAAAGACATCACGCAAGTTTTCTGGGAGATGGGAATGCAGTCCCAGCCCCTGCGCGAGGTGTTGTCTGTGACTTAGATGTTGGTGACGCCGCTTCATAGCTCAGCGCTCGAGATCGATTCCTCCGCATCTGTTGCCGAAGGTGTACGATCTTCTCAAGAAGTTACTGGAAACTGGACTGATCGAGACTTCACACTAGATTGGGCATCACCCATTGTCATTGTGATGAAGAAGAATGGAGTTGATATTCGATTTTGCATTGACTACAGACTGGTGAACCAGCTGATCAAGCTAATGCATTACCTCTGCCTTTGATCGATGACTTATTGATCGGGTTTGAGAGTGCGATGTGGTTTCTCAGCTTGGACATGGCTAGTGGATTCTGGGCTGTGCCTATGACGATCAGGGCTAAGCTCATATCAGCTTTTATTTGCCCGTTAGGCCATTACCAGTGGACCCGCATGCCGTTTGGACTGAAAAATGCCCATGATCTACCCAACAAATGCTGGACAACTGTCTGTGGGGTTTGTCCGCCTCCCAGCCTCGGAAGAGGCTCAGGTGGACCCAGATGTGTTGAGGTTTCTGGGGATTGGAGCCAAAGGGCTCAGATGGAGTTGAGAATGAATTGCCGGTGTTGTGTGCAGAGCTGACGGTGTTTCGGAGAAACATACCAGCCCCTCCTCAGCTGAACCCAGTTCTGGGACGAAGTTCGTGCATCGATGACATCGCCTATGGTGCTGAAACCTGGGATCAACTGTGTATCGACCTGAATCGATTGTTGTACCGACTGCGATACTCGGGGAATTTCTGTGAGCCTACCTAAGAGTGAATTCGGTAAAAGACGATCTCGTATTTGTCCCACGAAATTGGGGCTGAGGGGATCCGAGCTGGCCGAAGATCGCCAAGGAGTCCGAGATTTGCCGTTCCATCGACTTTAAAGGGAGTTCAGTCTTTTCTGGGAAGTCTCACCACTACAATAAGTTTATTGAAGACCTCCCAGTTGTAGCCTCTGTCCTACGAGTTGACCGACGATCAAGTCCGGGAAGGCCGAGATCTCAGTCGAGCTAAGGAGGCGTTTGGGATCCTGAAAGAGAAAATTGTTTCGACGCTATTGCTCAGACACCCAGACAGGGAAAAGCCGTTTGTGATCATAGTTCACGCTAATCCTTGGGCTTTCGTGCCGTGCTGGGACAAGAATACGATGGAGTAATTCATCCGTGCGTTACACCGGAAGGGTTCTTCATGATCAGGAGCTCAGATACCACCCAGCTGAGAAAGAGGTCGTAGCCCTACTCAGGGTTCTCAGAGTTTTCTACAATGCTGGTTGGATGCAAATTGCTGAAAGTCTACACCCGGTATTCAGTTCTGAAGTGGTTGTTTAGGTCTCAGTCCCTGGAAGGTCGCTGTGAGCAATGGGCTGCTCGCTTGGCTCCATGGCCCTTGGAGATTTACAGAGCAGAGCGTGATGAAGACGGACTCGCTGCAATTCTGGGAGCTGGGATTACCCCCCCGAGAGCAGCTTGATAAAATCGCTGAGAACCTGATCCCGGCTAAGGGACGTGTAGTCCGAGCTCCACCCATCAGTCTGGAGATGCTGAAGCTGATTACGAGGGATGGCTGCTTAGTTTTGACGGAGCAGCTAAACTTTCAGATCGGCGAGGCAGTTCTGGATGCATCCTGTGGAAGTTGCCGTCCTGGGACGTTGTAGAAGCTCGAGGTTTTCATTTCGAAGGTGTCACGGTGAACGGCCGAGTATCATGGTCTAATCGAGGCACTCGCATGGCCTTAGAACGTGGAATATCAAATTTGGTTGTAGTTGGAGATTCTCGAATTGCTATTCAGCAGGCACAAGGTTTGATTCAATGTTTGAACCCTGGGCTTCAATTATTACTGGCTCAGTTCGAGTCTACCCGCCTCAAGTTTAAATCGCTGAGACTAGTACATGTCAAGCGAGAATTCAATGCTGCCGCAGATTATTTGACCTCAAAGACACTCCTTGCTAAGGGCCCAGTAGTGGTTGATGACCCGGTGGAGCTGAGTCAGCTCAGACAGATGAATCGAATCCCTGAGAAATTGGTGAAATCTGAGGCACCTGAACCTGCTAACTCCGCGGCGGAACACTTAGTTGTCACAAAACTGCGCCCGGACCCAAGACAGAACCAACCTCTCGAAGCTGCATGAACCATTGACTCCTGACGCAAAGATTTTGTGGTCACTGTAATCAAGCCCGGCGCCAAGAAGGGGCGCTGATGCAGACAGGGAACCCCCAACGGAAACTTCAGAAATCCAGGCTGAAGCAGAACCCAGGTATGTACCTGAGATGACGACACCCGCCGCATCAATAGCCGAAAGGTGGCGACGAACTCGTGCAGCAAGAAGCTGGGCCCTGGACAAAACAGCTCAGAGCTTATCTTAAAGGTGAACTTGATGACATGTCCGCGGCCGAAGCTGAAGATGTGGCGAAGGTTGTGGATCGTTACGTGCTAGACTCTCGATATCCTGTATTATCTGAGCCGTCCTACCCCAGGTCGACCCAGGGACGCTGCTGGGAATCTGAGATTGGTAGTACCTTCCGCTCAGGGACGACCTGTTGCAGCTGAGCCATGAAGATTATCAAGGCGGCCATCAGGGAATTACTCGCACCTTCGAGAGACTTCGCCAAGAATACTATTGGCCTGGGATGTATGCAGATGTGGAACGCTATGTCAAGGAATGTGGATTGTGTCACTGCTAAAGGAGTTCCGCCCAACCCAGGGCCTTCACCCGGAAATATTCTGGCGTCTCGGCCCTTTGAGGTGGTCTCTATGGACTTTGTGACACATCTTCCTAAGTCAGACCGTGGCAATGTATTTCTGCTGCTTTTCCAGTGTGCTTTCTCAGGGTATGTTATTGGGCGGCCTATGAGTTCTACTCACAGCTCAGGATGTGGCTGAGGTTTACATGGAATATGTCTTTCAGAGGTTTGGAGCGAGTGAAATGCTGCGTCATGACCGAGATCCTCGGTTTATGAGTGAGGTTTTCACCAAGTTCCGGAAATGCTGGGAAGTCGACAGCGTGCGACCCTAGCCTACCGCCCTCAGGCCAATGGCCAGCAAGAACGCTCTGTGCAAACCGTAGTCCGAGCTATCCGAGCTTATGTCTCCGAACCTGACCAAAGCGACTGGGACGACCAAGTGGAGAAGTTGATGGGCTCTGAACACGTCCTTCGACGCTACTCGTCTCGACACTCCATTTTATTTGGTTCACGGTTGGGACCCGAAAAGCACAGTCTCAGCTATGCTGGGATCTCCCCCCGCTGGGCTGGATCAAAGGACTGCTTATGAGTGGCGACGGAACGTGCAGAGGCGATATGAGTACGCCCAAGCTTGGGCTAAGGACCTCCAAGCTAAAGCCAAAGAGAAACGTTCGAAAGCTCAGACTAAGGTCTGGGCTGAACTCTGAGAGGCTGAAGTCAGGGTTTGCTGTCGGTGATGCTGTTTGGTTATACCTGGCCCGAGTGCAACCTGGACTGAGCAAGAAATTTGCTCATCTCTGGCATGGGCCGTTCCGGATCTTGGAAGTCTCAGATGACTATCGGTGTGTTGAAAATCGAGGGGACTGGGTACAAGCTCTACCCGTGGGTCCACGTGAGTCGACTCAAGCCACGAGCACTGTTCCCAGACCGACCCACAGCTGAGATTGAAGTGTCTGAGGAAGATGATCTAGATGCAGCCTTACTGCCCGAGGATATTGACGAGCCCGATGAAACTCAGGATGTCTATGAGGTTGAGGCCATCCGGGATGTCCGCTGGGTCAAGAGAACCCGGACGTCGAGAAGAGTCCGAGAGTATTTGGTAAAGTGGAAGGTTATTCGGAGTTGGAGTGGCTGCCGATGTCGCAGCTGAACTGTGGAGCTTTACTTTACGAATTCAACAAGAGCACGCGAGCGCAGGCACGGTTTAAAGCTATGCAGGCTGGTGATGAACCTCCTGAGCCTGAGGCTCAGTAGAGGTATTCAGCCTAAACCGCATGTGTTAATGTTGCTTTGTGTTTGAAATTTGTTGAAGTTCTACATGTTTGCCCTATCCTGAATATGCCTGGAGTGAGCCGAAGCGGTTTCTAACTGAGGAAGTGAAAACGAGCTGAGATGCATAAGAACTCAAGTGACACACGCAATGCAAAATCGTGAGGCCGTCATATTGGGTTAAAAAACGCTACATCTCTGTGAACTACTCATCCTCCTCCTCGGTGGCGCCGAAGGCTCTCCAAAACTCTCCAACTCATCTTGATCGTAAATGATGCTTGGGTCGATCGGATTCTGGGCTCGCTCTTCATCGTCCAGTGGGTCTCTTTGGAGCTCGACTAGGGCCAGGTCCAGAAACGCGTCGTCCGAGCTGCGAGTGGCGAATTGCGTGCGAGCCGGCTCAGCATCGTCCAAAGTTTCGAGTTGATCCGGGAGCGAGATCTGGCGACTTGGGTCGCGAAGGATCCAATGACAAGGATCGTGAGGGACGACCCAGAGTCCAGGCTCGTACCAGATATCATCCGTGTAGCCCTTGACGCGTCCCAGATCCTCCATGAGCTCCCGACGTCGAACCTCGAACTCGGCACTGCGCTCCTTGCGGTCACGGTAGAGATCCACAAGCTCAGGAATGCCCAGGAGTGCAGCCATGGCTTCGTAATCAAAACGTGTATCCATCGTGACCCAGTGCAAGCGTTCCCAGTAAGCTCGCCGCCAGAGGCTCATGAAGTTGACCACACGCTTCAGAGCGCGAACCATAACCGGGCCCAAGTCGTGACATCGAAAGAACACCAGGGTCTGGATTCGCTGATTCCACATGGCATCCCAGGGCTTTGTCTTGAGAAGTTCCAAGTACTCGACCGGCTCCCAGCGCTGGTGCAGGTGCTGAATATGGCTCTTGCACGGCGCGTATCTGGGGAAGCCAAACGTCTGCCGAGGAAGGTCTTGGACTCTGATGCCATAATGCAACCAGCTACCTTGGCCCGGTTGCGGTTCTTCAATAACTCCATCATCTGGGCGCGCTGCGAGCCCTGCCTTAGAGCGTCCACTCGAGCGAGCTGAGATCTGCTGCGGAGCCAATGTACGAGCTGGGTCAATCGCTTGGTCAGACACTGGAACCTGCAGATCAACAGGACTGGACCTACCATGCGAAGTTGTACGGGACGAAGTCTTGCCGCGCTTGGAAGTTGAGCCACCGGCGGACGAAGTTGGGTCGCGTATCCTTTTGCCCCCACTGGAGCTTCTCCCTGAAGCGGCACCTGACTTGGAGCTCTTGACTTGGTAGTGCCCGCCACTGCCCAGCTTGCCAAGCCCGCTTGTATAGTGGTTGGTAAAATGCGAACTGAGATTGATCCTGGCTTTACAAACTAGACATGTAGCGCCCTGGAGGAGGCCGTAGGAGGCTGAAAGTGTACCTAGGTGCTTTCTGAGCGAAGACTGACTGAACCCGCGATCCTTGCGTCACAGAAGACAGGCGCGGGTGACGACTGGGTGCGAAGAGAGATGTCATTCTCCCCGAATGCCAGGATAACGGTGGAGCCGACTTAACAGGGGAATATACGTCGGATGTTCGTCCGGTATTCCGTGGCTCCCGTGTCCAGGAGGACAGTGCCGTTGTCAAACACGGTCTTAATCACGAATGGGCCCTTGGCAACTGGGTCCGTTTTCTTGCGTTCTCGAGCGGGAATACGCAGCATCACAGTGTCGCCTTCACGATAGAAGTGCTGCACGCGTCTGAGGTTTTCTCGGTCATTGTCCTGTAGAATCGCCATGAACCTTTGCTTCGAGAGGTAGTTCCAGTTTGCGAAGTGCAAATGGCGGGTGAGCATGTCCTCGCCGAACAGCAACTGCGCTGGAGACGCTCGCAGGATGCTGTGGTAGCTGGCACGGATTGCATACGCGGCGTAGTCGAGTGCCGTCTCGAGCTGGTCATGCAGATCAGGGCGCACGCGCAAGATGTTCATCAATTCCAGGTGCACGCGCTCACAGATAGCGTTCGCCTGAGGATTTTTTGCCGTAATTGGTTTGTCCTTGATCGCCATTGACTTCAGAAGCAACTGGAACTCGTCGCCGGTAAACTCGGGGCCTAGGTCGTGCACGACGCGCTTAGGCCGCGGATAACGACACAGCCAAACTCTTTCAAAGCTGATAGCCGTGGTGGCTGACGTCTTGCCGCGCTGGATTATCACTTCCAGCCAGCGAAATTGTTGTTCGATAGCAGTCAGGCAGTAGAAATTTCCCGAAATTGGTCCCAGCAAGTCAACGTGGACGACGTCAAAGGGACGATCGGTGTTGGAGACAGGAGTCGGTGGTAGATGTCCATAGTTCTGCTTTCCACCATGCAGCTTCGCACGTTTGCAATCGTTGCAAGCTTTAACGAAGTCGGTCACATCCTTCTCCATACCCGGCCACCAGAAAACGCTCATCGTGTGGTACTGCTTGTCTGCACCCGGGTGAAGTAGATAGGAGTGATACATCTCCACCAAGTCGGCACGTAGCGACTCGGGCACCATTATTCTGCTTCGGTGGTGCAATAGAACGACGCCGAGAGCGGGGCGCAACGCGTAGTCGGGGTCGGCCTGCTTTTTCTCGAGTTGTTCGATGATACTCTTGCAGGTTGCGTCGCCCAGTTGATGCTTCTTCACGACAGCTCCGTCGATAGCAACTTCTTCTTCTTCGACCGCGCAGAGTTCCTCCTCGCTAACTTGCTTCACGAAATCGTAGCGCAGCCGAGAAAATGCATCCGCGCCGATATTCTGCGAACCAGGGATGTACACGACTTCCAATCGGTACTCTTCGAGTAGGAGTTTCCAGCGTTTGACCCTCAGCGATGTCTCGCGTGGGAACAACAAATTTTATGGTCCGTATGAATAACCACAGGAAAACCCAATAGCATCGTGCGATACTCCTTGAGGATCTCGACCACGGACAACAACTCCCATTCCATGGTAGAGTATTTCTTCTGCGTGTCGGTCATGGACCGCGAGAAGCATGCGAGGATCCTCCGGCCTTGCACGATAACACCGCCGATCTGATGTCCGCTGGCATCTGCAAACACGTGAAAGCGGCGGCTGTAATCCGGGAAGGCTAGCCACACGCTCCGAGCCAGCGCTTCCTTGATACTTCTGAAGGCGGCCGAGTCTTCAGGAGTCCAGGTGAACTTACAGGTTTTCGATGTCAGACGATTAAGACGAGCGGTCAGTGCTGATTTATTTGGCACCATGTCACGGTAGTATGCGATCATCCCCAAGAATCTGCGCAGCTCGCGCTTGTTGCGAGGTTCGGCGATCTGCTGTATCGCTTCCACCTTCTTCGTCTGCGGTTGAATTCCTTCGGGAGTGAGTGTGAAGCCGAGGTAGTCCACACGATCGCGCAAAATGTGGCACTTCTTGCCGTTGAGAGTGACGTCATACTGGCGGAGCCGGTCGAATACAATCCGCAGGTGCTCCAGGTGCTCGACTGGGTTCTCGGAGAAGATCAAGATGTCGTCCAAGTAAACAATCACAAAGTCTAAGTCGCCGAGAATCCTCTCCATGCACGCCTGATACTCGTCCGGCGCAGTCGAAATGCCCATGGGCAACCGCTTAAACTGGAATTTGCCGAACGGGAGGCAAAAAGCGGTCGCTGCTCGGCTCTGTCTCGCCAATCGACGCGCGAAGTAGCCCATATTCGCGTCCAGCGTAGACATGCACTTAGCTTTGCCGAGGCGGAGCAGGATCTCACGAATCTTGGGCACGTAGTAAGGCGACCGACGCAGGAACTTGTTCAACTCACGGAAATCAACCAAGAGGCGAAGTGATCCGTTGGGCTTCACCAAGAAGAATGCTGGCGCCGCTGCCTCCGAGCCGTAGATCTGCTCGATAACGTCCTCTTCAAGGAGTTTCTGGATCTCACGATGTGCGGCTTCTTCTTGACTACGAGGAACGCTGTAAGGCCTTGCATGCGAAGGCGTGTAGTCAGCACGTAGAGGAAGCAAATAGTCATCCAGTCTGATCCGGCCAAGTCGTCCACTATACAGATCCACATATTCTTCGAGCAGTTTCAAATAACAGTGCTCCAAAGCAGCTTCGAGGTGCTGCGGCAACAGATCTTCTGGTGTCGTGGCGCAGTCATCTCCGGCGCATAGCTCGTTGTCTTCATCGAGCGTAGCGTCATCATTTGCGTTGTCCTGCGCTGCAGGGCCATGCTCCGTGGTGCGAACGACGAGCTCGCTTCCGTCCCACGTGATGCGGCCGTTCTTGAAGTCGATCACGAGTCCGAGAGCGCCCATTAAATCGCGGCCTATTGTCATATCGTCGGGCAGCGTTGGTAGGACCTCGAACTTATGGATTATCACTGAATCGCGTTTCAACTGTGGGATCCGGAACCGGACTGTCGTAGCCCCGGTGCTTTTAGTGTTTCCCTTGACCAACTTGAAGGAAACCTGAGAATGCTCAAGTGTTGCCCCTTGTTTCTGTTGCAATAGCTCCATGAACGCGGAACTGACGATGCTGCGCGAGCAGCCACTGTCGAGCAGAGCTTGAAAACGATCCTTGCCAGCTTCCAGCTTGATCATCACGCGCATTGGAGGTGGTGAGCTGGTCGGAGACGCGTTCAGTCCCACAAACAAATATTCGTCGTCGCTGGAGCTTCCCTCCGTTTGGCGTTGTACCACTCTTGTCTGCTGGTGCTGTTGAGGAGGCTGAGCTGCACGGGGTCCGCGGCGCTGGTCTGCTTGCTGATGCTCCTCTTGCTGGTTGTCATGGCGCAGAGCTCGGCAGTCAGCCGTGTTGTGGGTCGTCGTCCTGTGGAAGGTACAGTACTTGTTGCTGGAGGCGTGACTGTTGTTGTTGCCGTTACCTCGTCCAGGGTTTCTTCCTCGCTGGTGTTGCTGACGGTTGTTGCTGTTGCTGTTGTTGCCGTTGCGATAGCTGGTGCTGTTGCTGTTGTTGTTATTGTTGCGGCGCCCATGGCCGCGAGAGTTGTCATGACGGCTTCCCTTGTCTTGACTGCCAGCGCGATGGAGGCGCTGTTCACCTTGTTCAATCCGCTCGAAGAAGGGCACCAGAGCGGCGACGGTAGTGTAGACTTGACCACTAGCGTCATACTTGTTCTGCCAATCGTAGGGCAGTCCGCGCTTGTAGAGTCGGCACAGCGCGTCCTCGCACATCGGCGAGTTCTCATTCAGTTGGGCCAGAGTATGCTCCATACGCACGAGTGCGCGGAACCGCTTGCTGTATTCGGCCAGCGACTCGGTGCGCGGCTTGCGGATCTCCCACAACTCCTCTTGTAGTTTTTCGCTGTAGTCGACCGGGAGCACTACGATAGAGGCCTTGCGGAGTGCGCGCGTGAACTCCTCGTCCATGCGGACGTCATCGTCTGAGATGGCCGCGTCAGCGAACGCTTCTCGGAGATCGCCTTCCAGTAGGATGGTGGTATTCAGGAATTTGTCTTCGGCGTTCCAGTGCTTGAGAGAGGCGAGCTGGTCGAAGTGATAGACCCAGTCTAAGAAGTCCTTTGGGCCACCGTCGATAAACTTCGGCATCTTCTTAGTCACCACTTCTTCTTCGATCCCCTTGTCCTTGTTCGCTGCACGTACGGTGATCGAATACGTGAGGTAGCGCTCCTTGTCGTCCTTGTGCGTGGAGCGGCTCATGGTTGAGGGTTGGCGGCCGACGGGTGAACCAGGTCGATGATGCTGATTTGAAATATTTCAAAGTGCCAAGCCCGCTTGTATAGTGGTTGGTAAAATGCGAACTGAGATTGATCCTGGCTTTACAAACTAGACATGTAGCGCCCTGGAGGAGGCCGTAGGAGGCTGAAAGTGTACCTAGGTGCTTTCTGAGCGAAGACTGACTGAACCCGCGATCCTTGCGTCACAGAAGACAGGCGCGGGTGACGACTGGGTGCGAAGAGAGATGTCAAGCTCATCATCATCGTCATCGGCATCGTCGTCGACATCTGAGAAGTCAGTGTCGATTGAAGAGTCGTCGTCCTCGTCTTCCGGGCTGGGCTTCTCAGGCAATGGATCCCAGTTGGGCGGCCGCTGACTCAAGTGCACGTCGCGGACCCGCTTGATCGCTGCCTCGTAGTACGCTGACGGCACGTACGCCAGCCAAGGCGTGGAGTCCAATTGCTCCCAGTAGATCGCCGAGACCAGCATGCTCACGAGGGCCTTCTTCCCAAATTGGTCATGCAGGAGTTGCGACTTCCCGGCTTGGTCCACGGCGTCCCAGAAGTCGACGCCGGCGCGCATCAACTCCCTGACGTCGCCACGGACATGCTCCCACGGCAGATGTCGGGGGAGTTTGAGCGCTGCCAGACGATCTGAGACCCGGGACGGAGATTCCTTGGAGGCGCGAACCTTCTGGGGCGAATGGGACGAAGGGTAGCCGGGCAGACTCATCCGATCGTTGATACGCTTGATCCTGAGGTGCTTGGATGGACTTGTGCTGGAAGCGGCGAGAAGACCTGAAGACTTGCTTGGCTGGGCTGGAGTTTTGGCTACCTTGCCACCAGCCTTTCGAGCGCTGCTCAGCGAAGGAGTCCGGGCGGAGCTTGGCTTCTTGTTCTTCTTCTTGCTCGGCTTTGCTGTCGACGTGGCCTTGGGCTGAGCTAACGTGCTGCTGGGCTGAGCTGAGGCTTGAGTTTGGATCGGGACCGAAGTGGTAACCTGAGCCGATGTCGCTGACGCCGCCGGAGGCACAGCCGAACCCAGGAGAGACGTCAACGTCGAAGCCGCAGCGCTGAGAACGATCGCGGACGCTGGGCTTGGAACTGGGTCGGCGGTGTTGAGCGGAACGTAGGGCCCACAGTCATCCGAAGTCTGGTCCCGCGCCGAGATTTGGAGCGTCGTCCTGAAGCTGGCTGGGACGTCCGTCTGGCTCTGGAAACGCTGAAGCAGCTCATACAGGCGCGCCCAGTGCCCCGAAGCGCTGCAGTTCGCCATCAGGAAGTTCATCAGCGCCTCAGCTGAGAACGGGACCGCGCTCAGTAGCTGGTGCTTGAGTTGCGTGGTGTAGACGTCGCTGGCGTGCAGGGTGCTCTGGCAGGCGGCGAGGTCGCTGCCGCACTTCTTCAGCTGCCCGCAAAGCGCTTGGTTCTCAGCCTGCACGTCGTCCAGCCTCTTGGTTAGCGCTTGAACTTCAGCTCGAAGTAGCCGATCCGGACTGCTGGCCGGAGGTGGGGCTGGTGGCTGTGCCCTGAGCTGAGCCCGAAGCTTCTTGTTCTCGGACAGCTGGAAATTGAGCTGAGCCTCAGCGGCCTGGAGCTCACCACGGACCACCTGTTCTCGCCCGGCTGCGGCAGCGTCGTACTGGTGAGAGCCTTGATAGTCGCGCATCTCCTGAGCGTGGCGCTCGCGCTCGCGCTTCAGCTCCACGGTCAGCCGATTGATCTCGGCCGAGAGCTGCCCGACTTGAATGTGGGCCGCACCACCGGGACTGGGACGCTCGAGTGCTTGAGCGTAGTTCAGCACGCGCTGCAAGCACTGGGCCGTACCGACAACGCGGCGCGCGAAGTGCTCCACGCCGAAACATTGCACCAGAGGGACGGTCTCTCGCTCGAAGCGGATACGCGATCTTGGATCCGAGAAGTTCAGCGGCACGGAAGCGACTGGCTGGATCACGTCCTGCGAAGCGGTGACGTGTGCCATCCTGCTCAACCACGCCAACTCGGTGCTCGAGAAGCGCGTAACATCTTCGATGCGCGCGACCCCATCCAACCCATCAACGAGGTTTGCGCGGTTCTCCACGTCGTCAAGCGTCGCGGGGACCCGAATGGTGGACGGCACGGGCGACGGGTGGCGTTGCGAGGGACTGAAGAGCGTGAACGACCGCCGTGGACCCGCCGGAGACGTCGCCGAAGGCGTTTGCAACGCTGGCGGTGGCGTCAAGCTGCCGTGCTCACTGATGCGAGCGTCGTGGATGCGGATGGCGGTGTGATCGACGTGCAGGAGCTCGTGGTGCTGCCGGACGGTGGCTGCGAAGCCGGCAGTGCCGGTGCAGAGCGCGGGACCGTCGAGGCGGATGCTGGAGTCACTGGAGACATGCTGGAAGCTGCCGAAGATGTCGTGGAGCCCGTGTGCGCCCTCGTAGAGGTCGCCGACGACGCAAACGCGCTTGTGGAGGTCGCCGTCGCCGTGAACACGGAGGCGGAAGCCGTGGGAGTGCTGCCAGAGGCCGTGAACGTGCTGCTTGTGGACGTGGACACGCTGCCGGAGGTTGTGGGAGCCGCAGGAGCGCCCCGCGACCCCGCGTCTTGTCCGCCGCCACCTTGCGATGGCACGGGGAGCCGCTGGTCGTCCGCGTGGTCGTCGGCCATCCGAAAAATGTGCTGCGCGTGCCAGCGCTGCAATATGAAGTTTTGTGACTCCGGACTGTTCACGAAATGGCTGGGCCCGAGACCCGGGAGCCGCGGCAAGAGATTTCGCGGCCGGGACGGGGCGAGTGTGGGCATCTTCCGGTTATGTGCGCCGGGGCCAACTCGAGAATGATCTCTTTGGACCCAGCGCACATAAGGGACGGTTGTGACGAGGTCCGAGCCAATTCTTGGCCAGGACCCATCAGTCAGAGGCCCAAACCCTACCACGTACCGGCCACATGTCACTTGGAACGTGGATATTTCTTGATCCAAGTCTGGTTTTTGTACATACTTCAAGTTGTGCTGGCTACATCTGGAAACTGAGCTCTGCGAACGTTGAGTTGCGGCGACCCCAGATCCCCAGGTCTGAGATTTGAATTCGGTCTGGAGTCTGAGGTCTGAGAATCGCTCTAGAGGCCACAGATCTGAGGTTCCAGGCCTTGGATCGGGATCTGGGTGACGAATTGAGCCCTGGCCTTCTGGGTCTGTGATTTGAAGTCCCATGGTTGCTTAAGTCTCAGACCTCAGGTCTCAGATTGGTGATCTCACAGTTTGGAATGCCTGGAGTTCTGAGACCTGAGAGTGGTGGCAAAAGTCTGAGACTTGGTGATTTGGAGTTCGGTCTGAGGTTTGCCTGTGGACCAGACCATGAGATGTGCAGTCTGGGGTCTGGGAAGAAGGCGTGGCGTGCGGAGTCTGATTTCATCTCGGCTTTGGGGTGCCACGACTGAGATATGGAGTCAACATCGTAATTTTGCCCCCAGCTCAGATTCCCAGACTCAGAGTCCCAGAAGTTGAACCAAAACTGAGACTCGTCAAATTGGTTGGACAGCCGGAGTATGGAATCAACATCGTATTTTTGCCCCCAGCTCAGGTTTTCAGCCCGGCAGTCCCTCAACTTGTGCCAAAACTGAGACACGGTGATTGTGGGCGCAAGTTGGTGTCTGGATGCACGATGTTCGTGAGGATAAGTGGCAACTGGTGAAAGACAGCTGACGCTCCAAGCCTAGGACGTGACTAAAAGCCTACGGCGTGCCTGCAGGGCCTGAAGTGCGACTTCGTGGTCTCGCCTATGAAGTGGGTACACAGCGATGGCTACATTGCCGGTCTGGGAGCTGCGGTAGTTGCTCTTTGGAGTTGGCGGTTGCCGCTTGGAAGGTCACTCTGAAGGGTCGCCCCGTTGTGGCTTTTCGGCCCCTGGTGTCGGGCACACAAGATTCGGCCTGACCAGTCGCCTATGGATTTGGGCCAACGGGAGCCGCAGAATCTTGGCGTCATCCTGATTACACACTGATTTGTACCCAGAGTAATCAGTGTAATCAGGTGATGACAGACCAAGTCCGCCCAATCCCGGCCACAAGATCCTGGCGTAATCAGGATATCACTGATTTGCACCCAGGTGTAATCAGTGTAATCAAGTGATGACTGACACAGACAGGCCAATGGAAGGGCCGACGCGCATTCACGGGCGCCGCCAAGCCAGTAGCTTAGTGGGTGTCTCACCCTTGTTCAAGGTGTACCCAGGAGATGTTTGCACCCTTACTTGATAGGCCCTTTGTATGTGCATGTGCATGATAATAATCAGAGTTTGTTTTGCCCCGAAGACCGCAAGCTGCGGAGTTCGTCTTGCGCCGACGGGCGTGTTGCTTCACAGGGACCAAGTCCCTGCCCCCGGCGGCGCGCGCAAGGTCAAGTGGAGTCGCTACGAGTGTTCTACGGTCAAGCTCAGCTAACTCCAAATAAATTCAAGTTCAACAACCAAGCCTTTTCGTGTTTCGGCCCGGTTTGCCTTCGTTGTTGTATTTCCACACGCGGGACATTGGTTTTGCTGGTTTTTCGTGCTGGTTGGCTGGTTTCCTGGCGGTGCTTCATATTTTCGGGCGGAAGGTGCTCCGCTCTGAGGTTTCGGCAGAGCAACACCTGGGATAGTGGTTTCTGGGGTTGCTGGTGGTATCCGTGTGGCGCGAATAGTCTGGGATAGTGGTTCCCAGCTTCGCTGTGTCGCCTACATCAAGGCGTGGTGCGCGGAAGTCCCAGGGTGCAGAGCGAGAACCCTGGATCAAGGCAGGCTCAGACCGAGCCAACTCTCGGGGCCACTCTGGTCTGAGGGGCGAGTGAAGACCGTTGTGCGGCTCTCAGTCTGAGCCGCCGGAGGAAGTGTCGTGACTGGAAGCGACTCGAAGCCGGAGTCGCTGAGCAAGGAGGAGGCTGTTAAGGCCCAGAGTCCAAGGGCCTGAGAAGAGAAGTGGACTAAGTGTGTGTGGAGTGAACGTGTTTATATTCAAGAAAACGGGGCACAGCGGACTCAGCACGTGCGTACAAGGGCCTTCCAAGCAAGGAGCAAGCTTCGTCTGGGGGCATCTGGGAACTGTCGAGTTCGGAGGCAGCTGGTGTGGCCGACGCAAGTCTGGGCCCACAGCGTAGCCTTAGGAAGAACCAAGTCAAGGGATTGCAAGAGTGAGGAACACACGCCTCACCCAGCTTGGGATCTGAGATCTAATCTCAGATTCTGAGTTGGGTGGTCTGAGATCGAGGTCTAGCCGCGAGGCTATTCCCTGATTTTGGAGCCCGCATCGCCACAGTACACCGTAGCCAGCGGCTACGTCGAGAACCTCCTACTGAATTCCTACGAGTACGGAGACCACGAACTTCCGGTCGACATTCCCATCGTGCCAATCAAGTCGACGATGCAGACGTATCTGGACAAACCTGATGATGTTACTGCGCAGCGCGCAGCTCAACTAGCGAAACTGGAAGTTGTTCGAGATAGGGAGGCTCCAGTGGGAGCGAATTCTGAGCTGGGAATACCTACAATCGAACCAGAGGCGTCAGTGGAACGACGAGCCAAGTCACAGCGAGCTGCTGTCTACCCTGAAGCTTCAGTGGGAGCTTCCGAGACGAAGAGACGTCGCAGAGCCAAGGACGACGATGAGAGCTGGGTGCCGATAGCTGAACCACAGCCAGACCAAGCAGATAGCAGCGGTGCTACGTCGAGATCAACGCGGAAACGACAGCGGTCAGTCCGGCTGAAGGACTACGTTGTCACGAATGTGACTGCAACTAGCGACGAGACTGTGCCAATTCCTACCACCCAGAAACAAGCAGCACGATCGAAGTGCTGGCGAGAATGGAAAGCAGCCATGAACGTTGAGATGGACTCGCAGCGCAAGCACGGAACTTGGGTCCTCGTGCCGCGCGCGGAGGCCAAGGGCAAGCGTGTCATCTCGTGCAAATGTGTGTATGCGCTGAAGCGTGACGCAGCTGGTCGCATCAAACGTTTCAAAGCTCGGCTAGTGATCCGAGGTTTCCTGCAGCGCATGGGAAATGACTACACCGAGACTTATGCCCCAGTGATCCGGTTTGAAACCATACGATGTGTCATCGTGTACGCGTTGCAACGCGGCTGGGCCATTATTCAATATGATGTGAAGACCGCCTTTTTGTACGGTGACCTGGACGAGGAAGTGTATATGGAGCAGCCTCCTGGATTTGGTGAAGACTCACCACGCTTTGTGTGTCGGCTCAAGAAGAGCCTCTACGGGCTAAAGCAGGCGCCGCGCGTCTGGAATAAAACGCTGCACAAGTTTCTATCTAAGATCGATCTCGAGCGTCTCGACTCTGACTACGGACTCTACACCAGGAAAGTGGGAGGAGAAGTGATGCAGCTGCTCACAGTTTACGTCGACGACCTCCTACTAATGGGCCCGAGTGATCTGTGTGCCCAGATGGCGAAGCAACTTAGCGCGGAGTACGAGCTGACAGCCCTCGGCCACGTGAAGTACCTCCTTGGTGTGGAGATTTTGATTGATTGCAAGAGACAGCATGCAATATTCTGCCAGCGGCTGTACATTCGCGAATTAGTTCAACGATTCCACATGGAAGGGTGCAACGGCGTTGCGACACCGGAAGCACTGTGCGCTGAGGTGGTACAGCCCACCAAGTCGGATTCGTCTCCTCCGTACCGTGAGCTCGTCGGTGCACTTCAGTACTTGGTTTCGGCGTCGAGACCTGGTATTGCGCATGCTGTGCGTCATCTTAGCAAGTACCTGTCCTGTTTCGACCACACTCACTACGCTATGGCTAAGCGCGTGCTGCGCTACCTCGCCGGTACAGAAAACCACGGCCTTGTGATGGATGTTCCAGCCGAGAACGACGTCGAGCTGGTGTGCTACACCGATGCTGACTACGCTAATGACCCTGATGACCGAAAGAGTGTTAGCGGGTTCGTGACGTTCGTGAACGGTAATGTGGTCTCATATGGATCAAGAAAGCAAGAGATTAACGCACAGAGCACAACTGAAGCGGAGTATATTGCGATGAACGAGGGGGCTCGAGACCTCCTGTGGTTAATGGAGTTATGCAAGGAGCTTAACTGGTCGTAGTCGACGCCCGAGATCCGGGGCGACAACAAGTCCTGTATCTGCCTGACAGCCAAGCCTGGCAAACACAGCAAGACGAAGCACATTCAGAACAAGTTCCACCTTGTGCGCCAAATGGTGAACACTAAGCAAATTCGGACGAGCCATGTTGGCACAAACGACATGATAGCTGACGTACTGACGAAGGCACTGCCCAAGGAGAAGTTCGAGCGCTGCCGCGACGGCATGAAGGTGCTGCGCATCGACCGTGCTCGGGCCTCGACTAATTCAGTGGGAGAAAACGTGCGTCGTCGTCAGTGCTCGCCATGATCCAGTTGCAGTGCGATCTGGATCAGAGCGAGCGAAGACCTTGCAGAAAAGCGAAGCAAGTAAAAAGAAAAGCAATGAGCAAGCGCGTTCAAGGTAAAGCTCGACAGCGTCGAGCGATAGCCCGAAGAATACCGTGTTCAAGATGATCATGTGAAGCGGTGCTTCAACAAGATCAAGTGGGAGTGTGAAGTGCAATGGCAGAGCCAGGGCAGCGCCCCAGCTCCGCACCTGCAGCGCGGGTGCACCATGCACTGCACATTTGCAGCAGCACTTGTCCAGCGGACGATAAGCTCTGGGGTTTTGGCTGGTGGCGGTGGGGGCAACTTCACTTCTCAAGAGTTTGCGCAGCGCGCAACCCGCCACCAGCCTTTTCTCCCTGCCGGACTGAGTCCCGCATCTAACGGTGTTAACGCATTTATCTACCTCTATGGTGCAAACCCGTAGCACGAGGGGTTACACCACCTCTCAGACCAGTGCCGGCGCCGGAGGGAGGGATGGCCTGAAGGGCGGCGCGGTGAAACAGAGCAGCAGAGCCAGTGCCAGTGCTAAAGAGCGGCAGTCAAATCTGTACGTACAACAAGGGGGAGGGGGCTGAGCATGGATTGAACTACTAACTGGTTTTGAAATTGGTTTTAAATGTGAACTAGGAATTGCCTTTGAGACTGTCGCTCAGCGCGTTGAGTGTAAGATTGCTCTGTGTACGGTATGCTTCGACAGCACAGACGGATTGCTCGCGTTCGTGTTAAACGGAGGATTTGCCCACAACTTATGGGGTGGATGCACTTCACGCAGCAGCACAGCATCTTGTAGGACGACTACCCAGAGGTACAGTAGCAATTCCAAAAATCCTCCAGTTGATATGTGCGGTGTTGACTGTTTTACCTATGTTGTCATGTAGTTAAATGGAAACACTTCGCGTTGCAGACTATCAGGAGGAGTAAGAGCAGCTCGATCTAAAAAGAATGAGCGGCGGTCCGGGGGAACCCCAGCAAGGAAGCGCGTGGCGTCCCGAGGCAAAGCCGTCAGGTAATATCCCTCCACAGCACCAGCATTCCAGCGCCCCAACCTTCTAATCTGTGACTGTTGCTCCAGCTAGTTCAACCATTCGGGATCCAGATCCTCGGGTAGTGTGGGTCTTAGCTTTTGAGTGCAAACTGAGGGCAGAGAAAGATTTACGGTAGCGCCGAAATGTGCTCGGTATGCCATTGCTTTTGTTGATTTTTTCTGCCTTGAGAACTTAAAATTATACGACAGTGCAGGCTCTAGAAAATTAGAAACAGCTTCCTTTGGCGTGTATGCGCGGATCGTGTCGGCAGGCCTTGCCTCGCGACAGCGATCTAGCGTTGCGTTACCGTCCTCTTCGAGCTCAACTTGCAACCGTGGTGGCTTCATGGCACCCCAAACACAATTTACGAAATGGACTATTTTTGTTATCACCGAAAAGCTGTATGCAGGGAGGGACGCCGTCCCCATTCTATAGTGCATTCAAGTATAGCTACACCTAACCCTATGGAGATAATATCTCACTACCCTCACTGCCATCCATCCTAGGGGTCTGTTCGCCAAGCAGAACCTCAGCACGTCTGAGCGCGTTGCAATGGAGGACGGCAAGCGCAAGAACTTCATGGACGCCGTTGACGCGCTTCTTCTGAAGCAAATTATCGCTGACGAGCCCTACAGGGGCGGCTGCGGCAAAGTAATGGAGAAGTGGCAGCATGTGGTAGATGCCCTGACGAGCAGCGGTCACCGCGTTCAGAGATGATGACCGCCGGTAGGCGCAGTAGCCTCACCAGCCTGAGGATAACGCCCACAGGGAACCGAAAGTCGTGCTCAGCGTTTGCATCCGTGCACGTGAGTAAGTTGAACGGGACGGCCGGGATCAAAGGCCACTCGGGTGCGGGCACGGCACCGGCCACCATCAGCTCCGGCCACGAATCCTCCTCCCCGTACTGGACGAGCACAGCGCGAAGCTCAAATGCTTCGCTCTGCGTCAAGCGCATCGAGATACACGCACGCAATGCCGTACCCGCTCAGAGACAGCATAATGGCGTGCTGAGCCTGGAGACCGACGCCGCTGGTGCTTCGGATGCGCTGCGCCTTAGCAGAGCCGGTGATGCAGATCACCAAGCTCGGGCTGTGAGGGTAGTGTGCAATTTCGAAACCTCTATGAAAATTGGCGGGGAAAATTTTTGTTCAATATCTTGTGAAATTTCATTTTATGTGGTCCACGTTGAATTCAGTTTTGCGTCCTAAATTAGGATGCAAACTATTGTAACGTTAATAATAGTCCGTTTGGAAAAGAAATAGTCCGTTAGTAAAAAAACATAGACGAAAAGAATTCACTGTATTGCGCTGCACAATACGAGGCGGAATTGAATAAATTCCCCAGTTTCCAGATTCGACGATTCTTCGTTCTTCGTCCTTGTAGTCGGTGTGGAGTACACTGTTGGGGACTGTGTATCTACGGATGCATTGCGGCTGCTGAAGATATGCGAGATCGTCGCCCATTTGTGGACTACTGCATGTAGCCACGTTGGGCTGGTTGGCTGCGGACCAACGGCGACAATAGTTACTTAGCTTTACTATAGCTCACTGCTTGCTTAATACTGCTTATACATATTTGTCTGGCTGCTGTGTTGGTGCGAGTCGCTCACTTTGTGAATCGACCTTCGCTCAAGCACCTCCACAGCAGCCTGTCGCGGCACTGATCCCGGCAACTAACTGTTGTCTTTCAGCCATGCCTACTCTGAGGAGCGGTGCCCTTGTTGGGACCGCAGACCTCACGCCTCAGGTTATGAGCCCAACGCGGGCAAGTGCTGCAACTGAAGGCTCAACTCCTACACTCGATGCTGCAGCTGCGCTCGCAGCGCAGCTTGACACTGAAGAACTGCCAATAGAAGGTCAGGCAACTCAAGGAGGGAATAGATTGTTGCTTGAAGCCATTCGACAGTACCTGGCACGTGGACATGCTGTCCCACTGCAAGCCCCAAGGTCGTCGGCCGACCAGCTGCCATCCCACTTGCCATTGGTCGAAACTGCGACCCTCCGCCCACAGTCGGCCAACCAGTCGGCGCCAAGCGAGGGGGGAGATCATTCCGCGACTGAGCCTCTCCAGCCCTCCCCGCACCCACAGTCGCTGCGAAGACCTGTGTACTCGCTGACCGACGTCGTGCTTGACGACGTACCCGTACCCAAGCGTGCACACACACTTCCGCCCATCCAGTTAATGAAACTAGCCCAGCGCAGCGATTACCTAGACTGGAAAACGGACGTGCGCCTCAACTTCACGATGAACTCGCTAGGGAGTATGACTTTCGGCTCGGAGCGCTTCGACGAGGCCCCCGCCAGCTCAAACTTGCAGTACCTATCGACATGGGTGAAACGCAGCGGCAAGGCCTTCACGACGTTGGCTTTGTCGCTCAGCGTGCAGCTGCGGTGCACGTTGGATGTGGAGCGCTTCGAGCCGTGCGTGGATGCTCCTTCGCAGCTCTGGACTGAAATTCGTGCCCATTTTGAGCAGGGAAATGGTGTCAACCCTACGTATCTGAAGGCACAAATGTACAACCGCAGACTGCAGGTCTCTGTGACTGTAGACAAGTATGTGCAAGATATGGAGCATAGGCGTCGTGTCATGGTGGACAACGGTGGGGCTATGGAAGACTGCTAATTGGCGGACCTTCTATTATCAAATGCACTACTGGTGTTCCCGCAGTTGGCAATGGACCACACGCTGTGGTTGGGCGAACATCACCCTCGAGAACTCAGTCTCCCGGCCGCTGTGCAATAGCTGGGGACCGCTGAGCAGAGTCACCAGCAGCTTCGCCAACAGGGAAGCGCTAGCGCTGGCGACGGATCGCGCGGCCTACCTACACGCCAAGTGCATGGCGTAGGCATGCATGACCAGGGCAAGGGTCGCAATAGCAAAAAGAGGAAGAAGAGTGATAAAGGGCATGCACCGCGCAAGACAATTGAGCAACAAAAGGCTGAGTCTACCTGCGCAAATTGCAAGGCAAAGGGCCACTGGTATGGCGACCCGGAGTGCCCAATGCCAATGACTGCCGAGCAAGCCGCGTCACGGGCGAAACGCGACCAAAAGCGCCGTGCTGTGCAGAACGTTCGCTCTTTTGCGGGAGCTGCGTTGGTAAACGACCAACCACAGCCAATTACCGCAGACTCGACTGAAGAAAAGGCTGCTACTACTATTGCCGGCCCCAGCACTGCTTCGATCGCTTCGACACCTACAATTGGCCCGCAGCCAGTGGGAGGATTAGGGGCTATGACTACTATTGCGGCAGCAGCACCTACACGCGGGCGCCAAGTGGAGTTGGTGCAAGAATCCCAAATTGCTGCAAGGGTGGTGCAGCAGCCCGAGGCTAGTGTTGCTGCGGTTGCTGAGCGCCCAAGCACAGCGACGATGACGCTGCTGCAGTCATCAGGGTCAGTGGGCGCAGTACAATCGGAGGATCTCGTGACACGTGCAGAAGTTGTGTCAGCTGTTGGTCTAAGTTTGGTGGACATGTACTCAGTTACTCACCCTGGCTGGGAAACTATGACTACTGCGATGGTGAAAAAGGTGTTTGGCAAGGTGGCTGTCGAGGCCATTGCCTCCTATAGGAAAAATGCTGACGGGCCATGGTCGCCCACGTCTCCTCCTTTATCGCCTGCGCCTGCGCCAATACAAGCTCCCCGACATTTTAAGGCACTGGATGCTGGTGACCGACGTCCGCCTGCTGCAGACATGACATTGCGTGGTGAACGAGGACCCGGATTTGGCAATAACTATGTCGGTCGCTATGCCCCCCGCACTATTCCGGTGATAACTACCGTGAAAGCCCGTATGGGTATGGTTATCAGTGGTCATTTGCAGATGACCGACGCGAACAGCGCGAACAGCCGTTCCAGAACAATGACGGCCGAGGCAGCTACGGGTGGGACTGGAATGCTTCTGGCCCTGCTCGCCACCGGGAAAACTATGGACCTGGTTATCGCAATGCCTTTGCGATAGGCTGCTTTGCTCCTGCAAGTGATGTTCCTGCTGATGAACTCGAATGGATCTTGGACTCTGGCTCTCAAGTGAATATCTGTGTGGACTTAGCGCTGTTTGTTGAGTTTTTGGAAGCTTCGAAACTACCGCAACTACTCTTTGCCAACGGTTCTCGCGAGACACTGAGCGTGCATGGCTCGGTGCTCTTTCGCCCAATGAACCATGCAACGGGGTATATTGAGGACAGACTGCTTGATGAAGTGATTTACTCGGAGAAGCCGCCCGTCAATATTCTGAGCCAGGGCTACATGCAAGAAAATGGCTTCGCTTTGTCATACTCCAGCCCTGGGCAGTGCATCGCCTGACTGACCAAGGGCGACACTACGCTACGATTTGAACGCGTTGACAAGCTTTATCGCCTGCGTATGAAGAAGCCTGACTGCTGCAAAGTCATGGCTGTCGCTGATGCTAAGGCGACGGAGAACCCGATGAAGTTGTTGCACAACAGACTCGGGCACCTCAACACGCACGCCATCAACCAGATGGTGAACAAGGGATTTGACTTTGGAGTTAAAATTAATGCTTCTATGACTGTGTTGCATGCTGTTCTGCCAAGTCTCGGAGGATGACCTATGCTAGGGATCTCGAGCGCGCTACTGAACCACTTGCTAAACTCTCTATGGATATATGCACGGTGAATGAAGAGACAGTGGACAGAAAGACCATGTTCCTGTTTGTCGTGGATGAGTATACTCGCTACAAATGGGTCTTCCTGCTGTCACAGAAGAGCGAGGCAGCAGGACTAGTTCAGATACTGGTACTCCAACTGAACACGCGCTTCTCTAAGAAGAAGACGGAAGTTGTAATTCTGCATTCAGATCGAGGTGGTGAATTCTTGAGCAACGAGCTGCTGGCGTTTTGTGAAACAAACGGGATCGAACAATCAACAACGAATTCATTTTCACCACAAGAAAATGGCATTGTAGAACGTGCGAATGGAATTGTACTGCCTCGAATTCGAGCTGCACTCGAAGCAACTGGCCTACCCAATTTGCTCTGGGGTGAGGCGTTGCTGCATGTCGTGGCGACATTGAACAAATTGCCCACGAAACCACTCGGAACGAAATCTCCGCACGAAATGCTCTATGGGTCTCCGCCGAAGCTTGCAGAGCTACGAACGTGGGGTTGCCTAGTACAAGCGCATATCCCTGCAGAGTCCCGTACGCGGAAGGAGAAGCTCAGCCCACGCGCTGCCATGGGCCTACTGTTGGGCTATAGTGTAGAAACAAAAGGCTGCAAAGTGATTGACCTGCAAGAGGGCAAGATCAACACTCATCGACGGGAGCACATCCAGTTTCACAAGGGCTATTCGGTTGATGGGACCTACGTTGAGAGTCTATTGCTGAATGTATTTCGTGACGGTATGCATGATTTGCTTAGCACCATACCGGTAGTGCGAATCCGAATGGGTGTGGACTCGCTTTTGACACGGCAAATCGCACACCGTGATGCAACATCCCGAAATCACTTGGAGCTTGTGCTGCCTCCAGAGTTAAAGGCTGGCGAGCACGTGTCTAGCCTCGATGTGAATTCGGCTCCAATGGACAATGGGAAGGCACATTCAACGCATGCTTCAGACGAAAGCGTGCAATCCGATGTTCAGCAATCACGTGAAACATGCAATCGCAAGCACAATACAAGAAAACGAACCCGATACTCGACGCCGACTGCTGACGAAGATTTTGAACTCAGAAAGTCATCACCTGCGCCATCCTACATACTACGACCTCGTCGTGCGACGAGGTCGAATGTTCGCTTGCGCGACTACGTTGTGAACCATGTTCGCTTGCATGCGTCAAAAATGGCAGTTCCCAACACCTACAAGCAAGCTCGTGCGAGTCCCTACTGGCGAGAATGGGAGCTTGCCATGCAGGCCGGGCTGCGCTCGCTGCGTGAGCACAAAACATGGAAACTGGTTCGGCGTCAACAAACTGAAGGGCATCGAATCATTACCTGCAGGTGGGTCTTTGCAGTCAAGCGAGACGAACAAGGATTTGTTAAGCGCTTCAAGGCGCGGCTGGTCATTCATGGATTTAAGCAAGTTGCAGGGGTGAACTACACTGAAACTTACGCGCCAGTAATTCGTTTCGAAACCATACGCGCTGCTATTTACTACGCGCTGCAGCGTGGGTGGGCTGTACTGCAGTACGACGTCAAGACTGCGTTCTTGTACGGAGCCCTAAACGAGACAGTCTACATGGAGCAACCGCAAGGCTTTCAAATGGACAGTGTTGACTATGTGTGCCTCTTGCTGAAGTCCCTGTACGGGCTGAAGCAAGCTCCGAATATTTGGAACCGCACGCTGCATGAAAAGCTGATTACAATGGGGTTTGAGCGCTTAGATTCCGATTATGGTTTGTACGCGAAGCGCGTGAATGCTGAGGTCGTGCAATTGCTTACTGTCTACGTGGACGATCTGCTGGTCATGGGACTACCGGATGACTGTGCAATTACAGCCGACCAGTTGCAACACTCATTTGAGTTGACAACCATTGGCTCAGTGAAGTACCTGTTAGGAGTAGAGATTCTTATCGATCGCCCGAGGCGTCAAGTGGTTTTTTCTCAGCAGCAGTACATCGTCGCGATTCTCAAACGGTTCAACATGCAAGAGCGACAGAGCTTACAGTTAAACACCCACTCAAAGGCGAACCGCTGCCATACCGCGAACTTGTGGGTGCATTGCAGTACCTGGTGTCGGCCTCGCGGCCGGACATTGCACATGCTGTGCGCACACTTGGCACGCATCTTGCCAATTTTGATTACACTCATTACGCCAAGGCCAAGCGAGTGTTTCGCTACCTGCAGTCCACGCGAGACTACGGCCTTGTGATGGACATTTCGCCGAAGTTGGACGTCTTGGTGTCCGCATACACCGATGCTGACTATGCTAATGATCCTGTGGACCGCTAAGTGTGAGTGCCTACATCACAATGCTTGATGGGAATGTGATATCATATGCGTCACGAAAACAAGGCATTAATGCTCAATCCACTACAGAAGCTGAGTATGTTGCAATGTGCGAGGGGGCCAAGATATTTTGTGGCTTGTTGGTTTGTGTACTGAGCTACGGTGGAAACATGCTACACCACTGCTACTGGGTGACAGCAAAGGAAGTATTTACCTATCCGAGAAACCGGGAAAGCACTCGAAGACTAAGCACATTGAGAACCGTTTCCACCTCGTTCGGCACTGTATGGAGGATAAACGCTTGATGACGCGCCACAATAGAACTGACGATATGATTGCGGATTGTATGACGAAGCCACTTGGACATGTGAAGTTTGCAAAGTTCCGCTCTGCAATGAAAGTACTGAAGATTGTACAAGGTGGCACTACGGCAATACAATCCTCTAAGGACAAGTGGGAGGGCGAATGTGCTACTACAAACCGTGCATCGAGCTATCCTGCCCGACTCCAGACTGTGAGGAACGGATGTGGCAGCATTGGCTTGCAGCCAGATTGCCCTTACATCAATCGAATAACTATTGCTGCTCGTAGACGAAGCTTGGTCGTGCGATCAGCCTTACTACTGTGTATGCTTATTGCTTTCGCTATACCGCATTGCTGCGGGTTGTGTGCTCTCGCCGTTCGTTCCTGCTACGAGACCTGCCGACGAGATCAAGTGGGAGTGTAGAGTACACTGTTGGGGACTGTGTATCTACGGATGCATTGCGGCTGCTGAAGATATGCGAGATCGTCGCCCATTTGTGGACTACTGCATGTAGCCACGTTGGGCTGGTTGGCTGCGGACCAACGGCGACAATAGTTACTTAGCTTTACTATAGCTCACTGCTTGCTTAATACTGCTTATACATATTTGTCTGGCTGCTGTGTTGGTGCGAGTCGCTCACTTTGTGAATCGACCTTCGCTCAAGCACCTCCACAGTAGCCTGTCGCGGCACTGAGCCCGGCAACTAACTGTTGTCTTTCAGCCATGCCTACTCTGAGGAGCGGTGTCCTTGTTGGGACCGCAGACCTCACGCCTCAGTCGGCGTCAAACCTGATTCAGAGGTGGTGCTCGCTGAGCTTAGAACTCGCGGGGGTCAATGTGCTCGTTGTCCGTCCTGGCAAGCCAATCTGGAGTGCAGATTCTGGAATATGAGCAGGTGGGAGGTGGCTGTGTCCTGTTTGCATAGCTATATCCTGATTTTTGCTGTGGAAATCATTTTGAGCGGGAGGGGTACCGGTATTTCTGAAAGATCCGCTCGCGCTGAGTTCGTGCTTAACAAGTCCATACACAATGGACCTCCATGATGCCTGTCTTCGTGGAAATGGCATCGACGTGGAGAGAGCACTCAAGAATGGCACCGACGTAGAGGCAACGAATTCGAAGGGGTGGACTCCGTTAATCGCAGCAGCATACTACGAACACGACGCCGCTGTGAAGGTGCTGCTGCGTTATGGATCGAACGTCAACGCGAGGACACCAAACGGATCAACGGCCTTAAAAGTGGCCGCGGGAGAAGGCTACCTACCTATCGCGCGGATGCTGTTGCATGGTGGAGCCGCTGTTGACATTCCAGGTCACGACTACTACACGCCGCTGCTTCTCGCCTCCAAGAACGACCACACAGCAGTTGTGAAGCTCCTTATGGACTATAAGCCGCGGGTCAATGCGCGCTCGCGGGAGGGAATTACTGCTCTCGGTTTTGCGTGCCGGCTGGGAAATTTAGAGATGGCGACTATACTGCTCGAAAGCGGTGCAACGGTGAACGTAGCGCACAACGACGGCTGGAGCCCGCTGATGTCCGCCGCGCTGGGCGGCCATGACAACGTTGTTCGTCTTCTGCTCGCATGGGGGGCAGACATTAATGCTAAGGGTCCCCGACAATCAACAGCGTTGCGAATTGCTGCTGACAAGGGACACTTATCGATTGTGCAGGACCTACTAGACGAAGGAGCTTGGATGGATGAACCCAGCGACGACGGTACGACCCCGCTGTACATCGCAGCAAAGCAAGGTCACGGTGAGATCGTGCAGCTACTAATCAACAGAGGTGCGGATCCGAACCGCCAGTCCCAAACGGGCTGCACACCTTTGATCATGACAGCCATGTACAACCACGTCGAGTCTCTTCGCATCCTCCTTGACACGGGCGCGGATGTGGACTTACAGGATTCGGGTGGCTGGACGGTGCTGTCGATGGCGTATTTTAGCGGATACCCTGAGCTCGTTCAGTTGATTCTGGAGAGAAGACCCGCATCAATGGTCGGTCCATTCCTGTAAGTTCCAGGTACAAAGGTACAATTCGCTCTGCGTTTGTAAAACCAGAAGAGATTTCAGTTTGAATTTGGGCCATGCAGTACTATTCCATTGTTCTGCTGAACTAACTGCTTCGTATCGTCCTTCAGCTGCGTTGCTCCGAAGGTGTCGAACGATCTGGAGTCTCATCGATTTCAGGGTCAGTAACTACTTCCGTAGTTTCTGCCGTAACTTCTTCTGTCGTGACTGTAGTCCAGGTCAAGCTGTCCGTTGCCATTTCGCGCTTGAAAGTGAGCGCTCGCTGAGCTGTCTCCTGCTCCTTCGTCGCCGGCTTGGCCTGTGCGGGCTTCGGCTTGGGCATGGCGACTTTGGCGGTCTTGGCCAGATTTGGCGCAGTGCGTTGAAGATCTCCAAACTCGAAGTGGCTGGGTCCACAGGATAGGACGATCCGCAAGAAGGAGATCAGCGTCATTCGACTCGAATGACGCTGATCGAATGATTCGAGCTGAATGATTCGGCTTGATTTGGGCAGAAAAGCCAACGATTTGAGGATGCAGTGGTCCTTCGTAGATCAGTGGAAGCTCCTTGCGAGGTCCACCCGGGACCAATGTCTTCGCTACTAGCGGATATGACGCAGCTATGAATATTATGTTGTCTATCATGTGGATGCCATCGTGTTGTCACCGTTTCCTGAAAACCGTTTTCGTAGGCAAAAGTGATTCCGTGGACACTCAGAGGCTGGTCTAAGAAAAGTTGGTGCTCTTTGAACTACTAGTAAGTTTAACTTGAACTGGGGAGCTGAGGCTGTCTAAGAACTTTATCATGGCAGCATGCCGCCACATTGCTACGGCGTCATACGAATCGTCTACATCCTTATGGTGTTAGCTCATGCGGTGTGCCTTTTTTCGATGGCTGGAAGTTCGCTCTGGCTGCGCAAGTTGGCATTCACGCCATGGGGCGACTCCAACTTTGTGATGAATCTCAGCAGACCGAGTAAGCGCAGTATGAGAACGAGCGTCACCGAGTCGCAAGCTATGAAGCTTTCCGCTCGGGTGAACTCCAAGATACGCAGCAGTATAACCATGTGACTTCGCAAGTCATCAACCGATATGGCCTTTTAGGCGCCAACGGACAGCATTTTCACGGCATTACAATCGCCCGAGAGCTAGTCGAGACGGCACTACAGACTATACAAGCCTATCGGATGCGCCGTTTCCTACCAAGTGTGCTACTCAATCGTTTTTACGTGATTGCCCTTGTTCTCAATTGCTGGTCCTCCGCGATTATCTATGCGTTGTTCTATCGAAACGAAGCTCGCAACCGTTTTACGAGTCTTGCATGTGATTGCATGCTTGACCTCATTTCTTCCATGGGAGTGACAATTATTGTGGTTCTGAGCTACATTGGTCAGTATGACCCAGAGACGAGAGATTTTGGAGTTAACCCTTGGTACAACGATGAATGGACTGCCCGCGCGCTCAATGAGTTCCAAATGGTGGTGGTTGTCTCGTGGTCCGATCTAGCTAGTCGGGTAATATACTCGCTAGGATTAGTAATCACAACTACAAACATGAAGGAACTGTTGCAGTGTCCTTCACGGATTAGAAATCGAGTGGTTAACTTTTCGAACTCGCCGCCAAATATTATTAAAACGGTGAAAGTAAAACCCAATGCCAAATCTAAACCAAATATTCTCAAAACACTTCCAGTGAAATCCAATGTCAATCCAGATCCTCCGTCCGTACAGATGCTGCCCGGAAACGCAATCGACAAGATGAAGACCAAAATCTCACACTATATAATGCACGGAATGCACCTGTTGCTTTTTCTGTGGGGGGCTGCTGTGCTCGGACTCCACATTCACGCATCGGTTCCGTCTGCTTTAGATCAGTGCACACTACAAGTTCGACCGTGGGCAGTATCAGTACCTTATTGCTTTCTCGTGTCTCTGGATTGTCATCGGTTGGGTATCATTGGCCACCAAGACGAAGTTGACGCCAAATGGCGCGAGTTTGACGGTTCTTCAGCTGTGCTGATGGTCATTAAGCACTGCCCTCTACTGGATGTTCCCGATACGTTCAATGAATTCCACCAACTGATCAGCATCAAAGTCTACAACTCAACAATTATCAATTGGAGCGGCTCGGCAGCAATTACGAATACCAATCATCCCGAATTTCTCTCACTTATGCTAGTGCGTGTCAACATGACAGACGGAATATTGCCGGCAGGCTTTCAATCCTCGGAGTTGCCATTTAACCTCCGCGATTTTGAGTTTTGTATCACAAACCTACGGGACTTGCCAGACGATCTTGATTTGAAGTGGTTTCCAGGAACGTACGTCATAATCGAGTACAGTCAGTTACATACCGTACCACCATCACTATTACGAATTATGCCGGCCTACTTCTCTCTCGGAGGTAACCCTATCAGTGAGCTTCCTCCTGAAATCTTTGAGATCGAAGGTTTGACAGACTTAGGGATCGGAGATACTGGCATCCGAGAACTTCCTCAAAATGTGACCCAGCTTTCGTCCACACTTACCACCATTTTTTCCGCAGGCACGGATATATCGTTCTTTTGGCCGTGGGTGGATGGTCTCCTTGGACGTACTAGCATACGTGGGGTTCCCCGATCAATATATGCTGGTGGTACGGCCTACTGTGACGATTTAGAGAGGATCAGGAACGGATCCGCCGAGTCTTTTCGAGCATTCCCCGGAACAGTGTATTCAACTCAACTTATGGATGTGACCGAAGCAGGTTCTCTAGGGGTGATCTGGTCATGGGTAGATTGTAATCCGACCGTTAGCGGAGTTAGTGGACCTTTGTACCCGCTCGCTGCGGAGGACGCCAACAACGCCATCAGGTATTAGATTCGCACGCACAAAGGTATAAACAAAACGAGGTTATCTCCGACGGCATGTGCAAATGAATGGGAATGCGATCTGCACACAATTTGACCTTCATTACGGTGCAGTAGTGCGAGTGCTCTGTGACAGTGTTCACTACCTCAACCAAGATCTTCACGCCCAGACCGTCATTTCCTTTTCGCTGCTTACTGAAGAGCGAGTGCCGCCAATACAGCGAGCGTGAGCAAGGAGCGGACAGCAAAGCGAGGAGCACTCGCGCTTGCTGGGTCGGTAACCGATCGAGCCACAGCGTCTTGAGCAAGAACACGCGTAGATGGCTCTTCTCCATCTTCGGCGGTCGGGTCGTCAGCAAGCGATTCCGCGTCAACACCCTCCGGAGAGACATCATTTTCTTCAATTTCCGAGAAACTGGACTTGGACGAATCGACTTCGAAAGTGAGAGTGCAAGTCGTGTAGGTACCAGACGTTCCTTTACAGTTAGCGTTGGTGCTTGGATCAAAAGTTCCTTGGACGCAGCTTGAATCGGAGTAGGTGACTTGATACTTGGAGTCAGCTACACTGTCAGTGCAGTGTTCCCCTTCGCCCCCATCGTCAGCAAACCCAACGTTGGAACAGCCGCATTCCGCTGGAACTGTGTAGCGAAGTTTGACCGGTGTAAGAGAAGCGTTTACTTCGGTGTCATCGGTCTCCGTCTCGTCCATGGCATCCTCCTCATCATTGTTGAGTTGGATTTTGTTGACAAGTCTGAGAAGTTGCGCGCACGTAAATGTACCAGGGGGAAACACTCCAAGCTGGGCAGGAATTTGGATATGGTAACCATTGCAAAAGATTGTTCTGGTGTTGGCGGGGCTGGCGAGCGTCTTGATGCTTAAGCGTAGAAGCATCGCCGAAGAACTTCGAGAGATGAGCGCGAGATGGAAGAAGCCGAAATGATCGCGTTAAGGGTGAGTACTACCTGGCGTTGGCAAGCGTGGATTCCGTGGTGGAGGGCGGAGGATCATCTTATTAGGATGTAATTCAAGGCACGCCATGTGATTTACTGACTTGTCTGCCTTATTTGCAGTTATGCCCTGAGCAGATAATATCTACCTAGGGCACAACTGCAACTCAAATAAAACCCCCACGCGGTGTGGGGGCGTGGCACGCAAAGGAGTATTTGGTGCAAACCTTTCGGATTCTACTGTTCTAATATGGCCCACATTATACTCATTAGATGGGGCGGGGCATCTAGACAAACTGCGACCATATTGTGGTTTTGCTTGTGTATTGATCCTCGGCAAGGATTCCTCACACGAGCGATGTTTGATATCCGGTCTTGTTTAGAATAGCAAGTGTACGCAACGTTCGAGAAGTATTCAGGGTGTGGCAAGAAGTATTCTCCAGTTAACCCAACATACCTCAATTTCAACTGAACTCTATTCTGTGGTATGGTATGGTATGGTATGGTATGGTATGGTATGGTATGGTATGGTATGGTATGGTATGGTATGGTTTGCACATGTCACTTCTACAGTTGAATGGAGCTTCACGATGCATGTGCATGTGGAGGTCGATCCGACGTGGTGAGCGCTCTACAGAATGGTGACAGTGTCGATGTCGTGAATGCCGAGGGGTGGACATCGTTGATTGTTGCAGCAAGGTTGAATCGGGTAGATATTGCGGGGTTATTGCTAGCCCACGGTGCCAATGTAGACGCAAAAACTCCAAGTGGATCGACAGCCCTGAAGGTCGCGGCGGGTAGAGGACATCTCGCGGTGGCTAGAATACTGTTGGATGCTGGTGCAGCGGTTGATATCGCTGCAAATGACGAATTCACGCCTTTGCTGATCGCCACCAAGAAGGGATTCGCGGCCATGGTTACACTTCTCGTAAGATACAAGCCAAACATCGAGGCTCGGGCTCATGAGGGCAGCACCGCTCTGGGGATTGCATGCCAACACGGAATGATGGAGATCGCGTCCACCCTTTTGGGGGCTGAAGCTTCAGTGAATGTTACTGACTATGCTGGCTGGAGTCCTCTCATGTGCGCAGCTGTTAGCGGTCATGTCGATGTCACCAAGCTTCTGCTCACGCATGGTGCTGACATCAACGCTAAAGGCCCCCTTCAAGCGACAGCATTGCGAATTGCATCCGAGAAAGGGTATGTGGGTGTTGTGCGTGTACTGCTTGACGCGAAAGCTCAAATGGATGAACCGAACGAGGACGGCAATACTCCACTTTACATCGCGGCGAGGAACGGTCATGGGAGCATCGTACAATTGCTACTGAATCGAGGCGCCAATCCCAACATCCAGTGCAACACAGGCTGCACGGCCTTGATCGTGGCTGCAATGTACAACCGCCTGGAACCACTTCGCATCTTGTTAGACCGTGGGGCAGACGTGGATTTGGAAGACAACAATAAGTGGACGGTCCTGTCGATGGCGCTATCCTCAGCTCGTCCAGCTCATACTTGAGAGGCAGCCTGCTTCAATGGTGGACAGCACTACTCAAGCCAAGCAATAGTTTTTCAAACCTCTGAAATACCTTAGCACAGTTTAGGCGACCAATAAACATTTGTTGATTTCCACGATTTGGTCTTACATTTTATTTGGCTTGCGGGAGATTGTTCACTTGACGCTCGACGAGGCGGAGAACAGTCAGGCCTGCAATATGCTCAAGTGGCGGCGTGACATCGTCCTTCATGACACCACGAAGGTATTTGATGATCATTTGGTGTGTCGGCTGGACACTTGCGAGTTTGAGACTAGCCATCTCAGTAAGCTGCAGCGGATTCATCTTGCGGTTGTCCATGAGTGTTAATGAAGCTCCAGCAGCGACCAGAAGTCGAGTCGTCTTGATATGACC
Organism: Phytophthora cinnamomi; assembly: GCF_018691715.1. Classification (NCBI taxonomy): domain Eukaryota; phylum Oomycota; class Peronosporomycetes; order Peronosporales; family Peronosporaceae; genus Phytophthora; species Phytophthora cinnamomi. The sequence continues at coordinate 865,408 of NW_027150957.1, forward strand.
GTAGAAAGCGGCGTAGTGGAGCGCAGTCAGCCCGTCCAAAGTGTCCTTCTGGTCGATTGACGCGCCATTTCTCAGCAGTAACGACAAAACCTCATCCGATCCCGACAGGGCTGCCCAGTGAAGCGCCGTTCTCCCCAAATGATCCACTTCATCGACGTTCTGCTCATTTCCCAAACATAGCTGTGCAGTTCGTGTATCTCCCGATCGTGCAGCCTGAAGAAACAGAGAAAATCGACCCGGAAAGTTGCTACTCTGCAGCTTCTGACCTGTCGTCACAGCAACTTTCATTTGTTGATTCCGTGTGTTCAAATAATGGTGGGCGGAACGAGCATTGTCTGCGTCAAGGCAGACCTGCGTGCAGTACGCTAGTATAACCGTGAACATTGCAAGAAAGACGTAAATGGCCGGCGGAACGATGGCCAGAATCAGGAAAAGCCGTCTTGTGCTGGTGGTTGTACTCGATGGGAGAGTCCCGAACACCAACAAGAAAACTAAGCACGGAAGAACCACACACGTCCCACGGAGACAGCGATTGCGCAGGCAACACAGCAAGCCCGAAATCGTCGGAGAGGGTGCCTCGCCCGTTACCCCTTGTTTCTCGTGAAATACTGCATTCTCTAGCTCGTCGTCGTCGAGATCGCCTACTGCTGTTGGAATGGAAGAAGCCATCTCATCTCTTTTCTGTCTTGTCCTGCGTGGTGTCTCCAGATAGTTTGGAAAAGAAAACGTAGAGGGGCTACAACACCAAGAATAGGAGGAGTCGAGACATGGTTTCTATGACAGACTTCCAATCCAAGCGGACAACAGCAGCATTTAAGTACACCGAACATGACACACGAAGTGGGGCCTCCATTAGCTTCAGAATCCTCCGGGTGTGTTCCATCAACACGAGCGTACCTCGATGACACATCGTCGAAACCTTCACGTGGGGCTTCAGCCCACACTCACCGTCGAATTCGACAAGAACTGTCTTACCCTGCCACCACGCAGTGGGCATTTTTGACGTCCGCACCTCATCCAGCTGATAATCGACGTCAACACCGACCACTCCATCCTTCACGACCAGCTACTGCTCGAGAAGTTTCTATCACTGAAAGCACAAAGTTACCTAAGCGTCCTGCCACGAGCCGAAGCATCAAGAGCGAAATTCGCCATCATGACAATGTAGAGCTTCTCACGCCGAGAACAGCAACTGTAGCGATTCAAGAAGCAATTCGGCGTGAACGGAATCAGGAACAATATGTGGATCCACTGATCGGTCGAAGTGTGGAACCGCGAGGGCAGCTTGGGAGGGAAAGGAAGACTATCGGGGCGCTGGAAACAAATACTATTGCCATGTTGTCGCGGGCCCGCGTAGTAACAACTGCTGCAATGAACGCTACAGAGCGACTCCGAGTCCGAGCTTTCCAGGCCCGCGCGAACGGTGAATATGACGGAGCCATACAATTCTACAAACGCTTGTCCACCGCTAGGCCAAACGAAATCGAGGCAAAGTTTCATCTAGCTGTGTGTTTGGAAAGAACAGGCCAATATGCCCAAGCGCTGGCAGCTTACAAGCAAGTACAGAAGCTTTCTGGTGGTCAGCACGCACTTGCCTACTACAACATGGGCAACCTGTGTATGCGTGCCGAGAAAATACCGAAAGCCATTGAGTATTTCTCCCGCGCTATCGCTGTCACCAAAGATAAAGATGCCCCGTGTACTACTTCCGCTCCTGAAAGCATTCAGATCTCGGGCCCAAGCATCGAGTCAACACCGATAGTATTCTATCGACAGAGAGCAGCAGCATATCGAAAAAATGGGGATTTCGAGAAGGCGGCTCAAGACTACGTTCTCGTCCAGAGATGTGCAGAAACAGCTTCGCCGGCAGCCTTGACGGAAGAGAACGCGATGTTTACCGCAGAGCATTTGTACCAAACTGTTAAACGTGCTGCCTCCCCCAAGAAATCGGCTCCACATGAAATCGTCCACAACGACGATGCGGGCGAATTACCGGAAGAGCTCGACATCGAAGAAAGGGACCATAACCAGCACGATGCAAATGGTCCAGAGGAGGAAGGAGAGGTGGAAGATGCGCTAACCGCATGGACAATCCAGCGCTGCTTAACCGTTGCGAGACTTTCTCCCTCCGAAAGAAGTGGAAGTGATCTTCAATGTTTTATCGACCTCATGCAGAAGCGATTCTCTGTTTGCGCTACGCTGCATCCGGAGGTATGCAAGCTTCTGTGTCGCGAGCTTGTGCTAAGCCCCCAAGGTCGCTTGCCCGCGAGGACACCTATCTTTATGGAACAGGAGGAAGATGTGGATGTAACTAGCCACGACCGTGCGCTCTACTTTATTTTGCAAGGCCGTGTCTCCATCTCCAAAACCTCCGGTAGGATGTTTCAATCATCGCCACAGCGGCCAGAGCGTCAGGGAGAGATTCTCGAAGCACACGGTGGGAATGAAAACGATGGGAGATGTGAACAGGAAGAAATGTGGGATTCACCCTGGGACACTTGCCGGTCTCTTGTGAGCGCGGAATGGAAGAAGTCGCAGTTAGAACTATGTGAACTTGAGCACGGCGATGTTTTCGGTCACCAGGGGAGATTCACCTACGAGCCACGGTAAGAGACACAGCTATTGTTCAAAACTCACTAACATTTCACTCATCGTGAATATTTTGGGGTCGTTTAGACCGTATTCAGCGGTAACGATGACGAGTTGTGTGATTGGAGCTGTGTCGTGGCACCAGTGGGAAAGGATCGAGCGACTGCAACGTGAAGCTGAGGTGAGAATTTAGCTATTAGTTATCATGTGGCTGCCTTCGATTCGTCTCATGTTACTTAAAAACATGTTCTCTTCTAGCGAGAGCGAGCTGCTCGATTCCTGATTATGACCCCCGCCTTTAGCGGTATAAGTTCGACAGAGATCCGAAATATTGCGCTTCGAGTACGTCCATTCGTATCGATTCCGAGAGCAAGCTATGTTTTCATCTCACAGTTTGAACTTGTTAATCCGTTTTTGTAGGCCACGTTCATCAAAGTCGTAGGTTCCAAAGCTGTGTGTTGCGAAGGGCAATCTGTGGACGGCTTACTTGTTGTCAGAGAGGGCGAGCTCTGCCAGTTTTCTCCTGGTGGGCTGCGCTCACCTCCAGACATGTCCGCATCATTCGCCCTCAGTGGTTCTCTCTCAGAACCGCAAAGCGCGCGAGCGTTCTTCACCCAACTCGAGACTGCAGGTGATCCGTTGAGCTTTTTGCGCGTCAACGAGGCTTTCCATGGGTTTCTGCCGCAAAACTACGTGTCTCGCAAACAGAGCGAGCTCTTACGTCTCGCCTTGGCACGAAAGAAGACCAGCAAGATTAGACGGACAAGTGTCCTGATAAATTGTATGGGCACAGGCAGAGGAGCTTCGACGTCTGAACCCGTGGCAACGGCGCTGCGGCGTGGAGAATGCTTTTGTATATCGTCGTCATGGGTTCCACCCCGCCAATCTCGACAAGACAAGCAACCCTCTCGTGGCATTGCCTGCGCAAAAGCAACTTTGGTGTCCGTTGCCACAGCAGAATTGATGTTCCTCTCGTCGGCGGACCTCATTCAGGGATTGTCATCGGAGAGTCGCTCACAACTTCACCATAACTTGCAAGAGATTGCACTCATGGACAACAAACGTAAATACAAAACTGACCTGGCGCAGGTATCACGTTATAGCGGACCTCCGATCGGCAAACGGAGCTCGAACCTCCTGGAACAAATCGTGCGCGACGCACACTGGAGCAAATTTAAAGAAGAGCTTGTGGAAAGCGTGCTTCGAGGGCGTACTTGAAAACCAATCAAGTTGGCGGGAGTACAGGTACTAATACTCAATTCGGAGTTGTCTTTGCACATTAATTTCTGGCCCGAAATTCCGGTCTCTTCCGGGTAACATTAGTTTGTCGATATTCAAGCCTCAACTTCTCCGGTCCTCGCAAAACCATGACACTCGTGGTGCACTCTTCGTATCGATTGGTTGTACAACCTCCAAATGGCCATCTCATGTCATTCCGTCCGATAGTGGTGAAACTATTTTACGCTGGCCCAAGAGAACAGCTAATCTATATCCTTGACGAAACCTTCCCAAGCTGTAATTGCCATTCACAGTCAACCATTTCACGTTTGGGACATGGTCACATCAAGCAGCCACTGGCTGGCCAACAATCAACACATAGAATCAATCTGGGGCGCGTTGGGCAGCATATGGCTCCCCGCCACTAGGGACAAATATCCAAGTAGCAGCAAAACAAGATAGTTGGAAAACTTAGCAACGTATTGACCGTGCACAGAATCGAACATGCGCAGGTCCTGTGGTGGGATTCTTGCAGTGAACTTGATCAGTTCGTTCGTTCCGGCCCAGTTCCGCGACTCGCCACGTGCCACTTCAGGTCAGTAAGGCAGTTGTCGTTGTTAAACTCGCATTCATTGCGATAGGTGACGCCGTTGCTTCCGCATACAGCATGTTGGGGTCTGCAGCAGACTCCGTTATCTTGAAAACGTTAGTTGTACTGTACCGATCTGCTCCGAGGAATGTAAGCCAAGCTTTAGTTAATACTCCATCGTCGGTCGGTAAAGGCCAAGGCATAGGTTCGTCGTTATAGTAACTTGCGCGCTAAAGGTGGCGCAACTGGTCACAAGCGCAAACGGCTACCTGCACGCACAAGAAGATGCCGCACAAGCGTTGCAATCATCCAGCACTCTCTCCAATCAACCGATCAACCTCAGCTCCTTGGAGACGAATCGCGTAATGACTCGAAACTTAGATTCGTGGTTGTAAGATTATCTTATGACAATCCAGGGTGTTTTTATCCTGGGAGAACAGCTATGATGCATGTACATGTACTATACCGGTAGTAGAGAAACTGTATGGACAGATCACGTCCAAAAACGATATTTTCAAAACGACACGTGCATGTTGGGCTATGATACGACAAAACGCCGTCGGAATCTCTGACATTTGAAGCCTATCAACGGTTAGATGAAAAATCCCGCTAGTTGCACCAACAGGATTGAAGAGCATTATTTCACACCAGTCAATTTCAGTAAACGGTACAAGCCGATATATTTTTAACGTTAATTAAAGGAATCTAGATACATGGATCTCGAGTTTTGTTGGAATATTGGTTCAAGTTTTGTAAAGTCACGCCTGGGTTAATAAAATGTTATAGTATCCGTTTCAAAAACTACTATTTTTTAGTTCTAAATGAACGTCCTTTTTTGTATCTGTACGTACTATTTTCTAGCTTTTAGATAGAATCTATAAATTCCAGAACACGCTTGATCCGACAGAAAATGCTGCGAGCGAAGGTGCTGCCGGAGGTTCTGGGCCAGATCGTGGGCGACGGCGTGAGCGCCTGCATGTACGTAGCATACCTCCATCTTCTCTTCCGTCTTGCAAACTCAACGCTGCAAGCTGCAGCTTCCTTCCCCCGCTACATCGAGAGTTACACGCGCTCAAACATCCTCCTCCTCCTTCGTCTGACGGCCTCATTATCGCTTGAATTGCGCAGGCTGGTGACGCTGGAGGGCGCGCTCGTGGGCTCCGTGGGCGACGGAGACGCCGTGGACCACAAGGTAGTGGGCGCCATCGCCTCCCACACGTGGGGCGAGTACCTGCACGCCGGCAAAGAGGCCAACCCCACGGGCGACCTGCGCACGATGCTCGTGGAGCTCGAGGCAAGCTCAGCAGCCGCGTTTTAGCTGCAATTGCAGGAGGTTTCACTGACGAAGCTCTGTTGTGGTGGTGACTACGGCAGCGCGGGCGACTGGCCATGACGGTGGCGGGCAAGAGCTTCCTTCTGTGCGCGTACTCGGGCTCGGACGTACCCGCGGGACTGCTCAAGGCCAAGGTGGGGACACCGTTGCTGCTGATGTTGTTGCTGTTGTTGACGTTGTTGAGGTGCTCATGCTCTGTGTGTGTGTGTAGGTGGAGACGCTGGGCGCGTACTTGTCGGCATCGCTGGACCAGATCGAGATGTGATTCGGTTCAACCTACTGCTATGAGGACAAACGTGAGAACTGCATTTTGTGCGATACTGTTTGCTATGCCAGTGCTGCTGTCTGCATGGAATGGGGTTCACTTCCATTCAAAGTCTAACAGGTAGGGTGCCGTGGAAGGCGTGCTCTATGCGCTACCGAACAAAACTAGAATCTGTGTGAGGCTGCTGCATCGCCAGCCCGTTACTTCTGCAGACGGAAGTCGTCCAGCGTCTTACCGCCAAGCTGGTCGAGTCGCTTCTCGAGCCAGATCTGCGTGGCAGGGGTCAGGCCGCCCTCCATAGACTCCAGAATCTGCAGCAGGCGGCGGAACTCAGGGAAGTTGTTAGCGTCCAACAACCGCGCCAGCACAGGTACAACGGTCTTGCCGAGGGGCTCTACACCGTACAGGTTGTACCAGTCCTGCAAGAAGCCAATAAGGTCCTCGATAGTCACAGGAGCATCGGAACCCAGCAACAAAGTGCGAGCCGCCGCTGCGCTTTCAGCGCTGAGCTTGTCGTCATCACCCTCAAGCTTCAGAGCGCCGCTAAGCTCGAACTCCTTTTCGATAGCTTCGCGGTCGGAAGCATTGAGCAACGTAAACAGCTCCGAGTCAAGTGCTGCCTCTGCTGTTGCCGACTCCTCGTCATTCACTTCGCCGGCTTCCTCTGAAGTACCTGCCTCCGCGTCGTCTTCATCATCGTCGACAATATAGGTTTGGCCATCCGATGATGCATTTCGCTGGTGCAGCAGCCCAAGCGCAATGCGATGAATGGCTTCCTGTGACGGCTTCATACCGGCATTGTGCATTTCTTGCAAAAGCGAGTGAGCACCGCGCACGTCCAGGTTCGTTACGCGCTGGAAGATGAGCTGGTCGTACTCGCGCTGGGCTAGCTGCTGAGTTCCCAGCAAACGTTGCTGCTGACGCACAAGAGCGTCAGTCTCCTCGTCGCGCCAGAATCGGACAGCGGCACACACGGCATGCTCAAAGAACGTGGTCAACTTTTTGCGGGTCTCCGGGTCCTGTGGATCCAAAGCATTAGACCGCACAATCTTAGAAACCGAGTTCACCTGCTTAAAGACGCGAGACATCATGTGTGGGCTCGCGTGCTTCTGTCGTTGCGTGAGACGCTTATCCAAACGCCGAGCGGATAGCATGTACTGCTCCATAAGCTTGACGCTAACATCCAATTCGTGCTCCACATCGAAGCCAGCGTCCGCAAGTTTGCTCAGCACGTAATCCACCGTCTGGTCTCCACGCTTTAAGTACTCCCTGATCAATACCTGGTTAGCCTTGAGAACACGTGCGTTATTCAATCGTCGCTCCAGAGTCGTAGCTCTCCTCGACTCCTGCTCCACGATGCTGTTTGCCACATTCTGCTGGTTAAGCAACATCCGCAATTCATCTTCATCCAGCTTAACGTCCTCCGAGTCCACCTTGCGTTTGATCTCCTCAATGGACTTCTCAGCCTTGGTCAGTTTGCGAATAACCCGCTCATACATTGATCGCATCTCCAACACGCGCGGAGACGTTGCCACCTCGCGATCCTCAGCACGTGCTAAGGCATCCCCACGCGAGAGCATCATAACGTCCACCAACGACCACGGGAAAATCTCCAGTGCCGCCAGGAACGGTTCCTTGGAAATCACAGGTTTCTCGCCCTCACCAGCGACAGGAGCGAGCTCAACGTACTCGTCGAGAATCCTCTTCACGGGGGCGATGAGCCCACACGACGCCGCAGCCTTGGCCCGCATCGTGTAGACCTCGTCGTACTGTGCCGTCGTCGCAAAGCTGAACTTAGGAAAAGCACTCGACAGCTTCTTGTCGACGAACAGAAAGACCTTCCGCAGCTGATCCACGTCTCGCTTGTACACATTCGCGGACAGCGAGCTGAAGCGCTCGGTGCTCGAGTGCACCACGGCCTTCATTGTGTTCACCCAGAGCGTGCGCACGTGTGCGCTCGCGTCGTCAGAAGCCGCGGAGCTCAACTCGTCCACCAGCTTCGAGTCCAGCAGCTGGCTGAGCGTGGCTGGGATCTCGTTCCAGCGCGCGCCAAGCAGCAGCGCCTCGTACGTCTCCACGTCCACCACCAGGTCGCGCGCCACCATGAGCTGCAGCATGCGCGAGAACGTGACGCCGTTGTCGGCGTACACGCGCAGCGCCTCGTTGTAGGGCACGGTGGACCTCTTGGTCTTGAGCTCCTTGCTGCCTTTAGCCAGCCCGAGCGCGCGCTCGTACTCGTCCAGCTGCGCCTCGATCCCTGCAATGAGCCGCTCGTGGAAGAGCGCGAACTCCTTCTCCGTCTTGAGCTGCAGCGGGCGCTGCTCGCGCTCCACGACGCGCATGATCTCGCGCTCCCACTGGTCGTCGGCCACGTCGCGCAGCAGCGCGCGCAGGTCCTCCACCGGCGTCTGGTTGGGTCCGCTGCGCAGCTGCAGCGCCACGTTGCGGATCATAAACTGCCGCGTGCGCTCAGTGGGGCGGAAGCCCAGCTGCTGCATCTGCTGCGTGAGCGCCGCCGCCAGCTCGAACTGCCGCTGCTTGGAGGCGATGGCCACGCCGCTCTCGTAGGCACGCAGCACTTCGTCTCGCAGCTGTGCAGGCTTCAATTGGCTTTGCAGCGCCTGCACGTCGTGCAGCCAGAGCTGCAGCGCCTCGGCGGGGGCCACGTACGCCGCGTTGTCGCTGAACAGCGCGTTGCAGCGCGCCTTGAGCAGCGCCACGACGCGCTCACGCTCTTCCTCCGTCAGTGGCGCAGCTGTGGAGCCCTCGGCGGCGGCTGGAAGGTCCCTGGAGACGTCGCTAGAGCCGACAGAAGCGAAGGACCGGGCGCCGGGGTACGCTGCGCTGCGCCGCGTGTTCTGCAGCGAGGAAGGCCGCGCCAGCAGCGCCAAGGCGGCGCGAGATGCTGAGGACGACGACGAGCGGGACGTGCGCCACACGGGCTGCGCCGCGGCCGCGGAAAGGCGGCGCAGGAGCTGCGCGCGGAGCATCCGTTCCCAGCCAGACGATGGAGTGTCAAACGAGGGATGATCGCGAAGCTGAGGTGGCGACGAGCACGACAGAATAGGGGTACAAAATACACGCACGTTCTGTCACTCAGGGTACACGGGGTACGTAACCATCGTACCCTTTTTTCCGTTGACTTGGAGTTTCTATGCGCCGAATTTAAAATTCAATTCTGGCGCTTGTCCCCGCGTAACGTGAAGCTCGAACTCTCTTTACTTTAATACTCCCGCATTACAACCTGTTAAGTATGTAGATATCCAGACGTGAAAAATGACCTCTCTGCTGGTTATACTCAGCGGCGTCGTGCACTCCCACTTCCAGACAACCAAAGCAACTGACGTTTACTGGCATGGCGCTCACTCGGTCGCGAGCGTCGACCGCGGCGGCGGCGCCGCCCGCCCTCAGCCCCGCCTCCGTGTCCATCCCCATCCGCTTCCAGTGCCCGCTGTGCCTGGACGTGCTGCGCCGCCCCATCCAGCTGCCGTGCTGCCAGCGCTACCTCTGGTAGGTGCCGCCTCCTGCGCTGCCGCGTTGCACCTCGTTTTGCGCCGCTCACCCACCGCGTTTTGGCACAGCATGGAGTGCTTCGAGCGCGGGCTGGAGCTCACGAGCGTCAACTGCGGCTTCTGCCGCCGCCGCGTCGTGGGCTTCGCGCGCACCAAGCAGTACAAGGTGGACGCGGCCATGTGGACGGCCATCAAGACGCAGTGTCCGTTTCTCGGGGACGTCGCGGACGACCGCGAGCCGCTCGTCGAGTTCTTCGACGAGGACGCCCCGCCGCCGCACAACGGCAGCGAGGACCACCCCACGGCGGCCCCCGGCGGGGAGCTCAAGGCCTTCTACGAGCGCCAGCTCCGCCAGCACCAGTCGCAGGTGCACGAGGCGGAGCAGCGCGCGCTCGAGCAGACCATCGAGTTCCTGCAGAACGACCCGGAGTTCACGGCCTCGCTGGCGGCCTCGTCGTCGCCGGCGTCGTCCACGTCGTCGTCGTCTTCAAATGAAGTCAGCTTGTCTTCGGACACAGCTCAACTGGGCGCCAGGAAGAAGAGCAGGGTCTCTGCCACGCCCATGGCGACCAGGAGCTCCACGCAACGACCGGTCACTCGCTCGGCGTCCAACGCCGTAGACGAGAAACAGCCCAAGCTGGACGACTTTTTCGGGTCCTCAAGGGCTACGTCAAGTCATGCAGGACACTCAGGACAGAGCTTACGGCGGGCACACTCGACGTCGGTCGGGCTCTCGTCGCCGCGCGCACCTACGCACTTGAAGATTGACGAGCCGCACAAGAAGTACTTCCTGCGCAGCGCTTCACACAGCCCCACGCCCACCAAGCAGAGAAGACGGCAGCCCATCAAGAACGGACGCAAGAACCTCCTGCAGCTCACGCTGGAGACGACGATCTCGCCGATCGCATTGCACACTCGGAGCAAGGATTTGAAGCGCGCAAGCTCAGTTGACTCGGAGTCGGAACCTTCAAAGATGCTGACGCGCCAGGGTCGGCGGCGGAGCTCGTGGAAGTGCTCGGGATGTACCTACACCAATACGTGCTTCGATAGCCGATGCAGCATGTGCCGCAGTCTTCCTCCTCCTGAGGCGTATGCATCCCTCAGCTCGCAGTAATTTAACAAAAGCAAAAATGCAGTGTTGTTCAATTCGCGTTAGCTGTTGTCGCGTCTTTTGTAAGCAAGCCAACTACTGCGTCTTGGTTGTCTTTACTGATCGTTTTGGCCGTCGCTTAGTACAACACCTTGACACGACGCGGTAGGCGATGCTGGTGTTGAATAAGGTGATCAACAGCACGGCAAAACCAAGAACTTCTGGCGTTGATGCGTCAATGACGGACTGCGATAACCAACCAGTTTTTGTTAACATTGGACACCTTTCACAAATTGGGTATCGATATCGCAAGTAAATGATGCAAAGCGTTACCTGGACGCGTCGCTGATAGTCTTCATCGTAAGATTCGGTGACTGTTTGATCCCAGGTGAAGTTACCGTCAGAGGTAAACTCGAGGACCCTGTGGCCGAACCATGGTTAGTCCGCGTTTCTCCCTCCTCGTGAAAGAGAGCCATATTACACGTTTCTTACCCGTAATTGCGCCCCAAGAACACACGGTCGTACTCAATATACCATGGCGAACTGCGAGGAAGCAGCGAGGAGAGCAGAGGAATGTGCCGCGCCCATGAGTACGCAATCTCGAAAATTGGGGTGAGCTGTGTGATTAAGTAGTAGTACGGGATCAATTTCGTGTCCTGAATGGACGTCGACCCATTCGTGATTCCACTAGTGATCAGGTGGTCCAGGCAACCGGAGTCTGCCGGCTCAGTCCCGCAGACTCGCGAGTGGGCCATCATGTGCAAATCTCCCCCAACCAGCAGCCTCACCAGTGGTGGCATCTCGGTGTTTGATTCAACTCGCTGTTGTTGGTTGTATCCTTGAAAAATGTGAAAGAGGTCTTCTAGCCCAGGCCGCTGCTCTGCCATGCCTGGGTATGTCTCGTGCTCGACAATGTGAGCGATCGACGCAGAAAAAGCTGACTGGAAGAACAGCGGCATGCTGGCAAACACCACCGCTGTACTACGATCATCTTGACTCCACGTCCGCAATTTTCCATCGATAAATTGTCTCTGGTCGTCACTCACGAGCTTAGGCAAGTTCTCCTCTCGAGAAGGATCGAAAAAGCTGCGCTCAAAGCGCACATCCAGGAAAAGTAGTTTGAGTTGCTGGAGTTCCACAGCAAAGTACACAGGGTAAGCTCGAATAATGTCATCAAGTGCATCTTCGAGGAAGTCCACTCTTTCCCATGGTAATTCACGATACAGTTGATACTGGAACTCGTAGTAGGCTTGCAGACCAGCTCGGCAATGCAGCTGGAGTGCCACAAACCGCTCGCGTTCTTCTTCACTCGACAGAGAATTCCTGGTCCCTTGAAAAGCTTTCTGAACGAGTTCGAAATTGAAGTTGTTGATAATTTCATGGTCATCGGGGAGCATCCAGTGCGCTCCAACACGCAGCACGCGCTGCGCTGCCTTCCTTCCGAACGTTTTCCTGTAAATGTTTCGAAACTGCGTCAAAATCGCCTCATACCTCGCCCGGCGCAACTTCTTGTCCGCCATCTCCTTCAACGGGAGCGGCGCCACCTTGATGCTCAACTCTCCAGCATCAGCATATATCTGATCACCCAGATGAGCCATTCCAAAGTGCACCGATGTCGTGTCCAAGGCATCGTCGTGTGCTTCGACGTCCCTCGCCAGTCTCTCCATCATCACATCGTCGTGGTCGTCCACAAAGCGGTCGCAGGACACAACCAGCACCCGATCCGTCCACTTGTCTCCCTGCGTCGCTCGCGCCGTGTGGAACATGACGGTCGCCGTCTCTTTCGGCTCGTCCACCTCGAACTGCACGACGTACCTCCGTCCAGGCTCCAGGTCCTTCAGCCCCACCACTCGCGGCTGGCCGACTGAGCCCGATAGTGCTATATCCAGTGTCTGCCCAATAGTGGAGCCCACTAGATCTTCCTGGGTGCGAGCCATGGTCTGGTGCACTCGCACTTGCAGCTTCGAGGCAGACAAAGGCACTTGGTCGTACAGGATACGCGCCGTCGAGGACGTCACGTCCCCCACGACCAGCAGCAGCGAGTCATCGACCGCTCCAGTTATTGCTTGGGCTGTTGCGGCCGCTGCCACGTGCAGCGAGGCGCACAGCAACGCCAGTATCCACCGCCTTCCAGCCATCAGCATAGCGGATACCAACGGTGACACGCAATGAGTCCGGTTCAACGTCACCTGCACTGTAGTTTGTATACACTGTACTGGTAGTTTGTATGCGTCCCCTATTCGGGTCGAAAATGGTACATAGAAGTGCCGTACATTTAGTGTACGACACACGAGTGCTTGAAGACAACTTGCACTTGCACATGACGCGACTACACGCATTCGCTTATGCTGTTCCTGCCTGGGTGGGTGGGTACCTGTTCCTGGCTCGCTCGCCTAAGCTTCGCTTTCTACACAATATGCTCGCGTCTCATAGATAGATATGTCCAGCTTCCAACGCGGGGCCTGTTCACAAATGTTCCTCGCCGTCGATCACCGGTAGTTGCTGCTGCCCCCGCCGCCGCTGCTGCTGTTACCGTAGCTGTAACGCGCTGACGAGCGTCCGGCGCTCCGAGAACGATCCTGCGGCAACGAGTTCGAATGGTAGAAGCCTCGCCTCCCACCAGAGCTGGGTCCGCTGTTGTAAAAGCTGGAGGAACGATGCCCGCTCTGGAAGTGCGGCTTCATATCCATCATGCTTTGACTATGCCGCCACGACGGACGGTTGGGCGGGTACTTCGCGAAAGACTGCTGGTTGGCCGCGGCTGCAGCAGCGCTGACCGGGGGATCTGTGATTGGGCTGCCTCCCTTGCGCGGGTCGCCCACATCCCAGTTCGACTTGCGCTTCCTCCTCCGCTCCGCTCGCCGCTTCGCCTCCTCTGACATGGGCAGTTCGCTGCGCTCCAAGCTGCGCTTCCTGCTGCGTTCGTGATGGCGATCTGATGTCTCCCTCCTGTAGCTGTCCTCGCTCTTGCCCACGCTGCTGCTGCTGCTGCTCTTCCTCTCTAGCCTGGGGGCAGACACTTCCTTCCGAGGAGTCTCTTTCTTTTCTGCCACGACAGGTTTCTCCTGCTCCGTAGCCGAGGGGGAGAACTTCGCCGCTGCCGCCGCAGCTGCTGCTGTGTTAGTGTTCGGTGTGTCGCTGTCTTTGACCTTCGCCGACGGGCTGATTGATGCTGTGGTCGTGGGGCTGTTGCGCTCCAGAGGGGGAGACAGGTGCGACGACTCGTTGTTCAGTGGGGTCTTCACTCGCAGCTCCGCCGAGGAAGCCGCACTAGGCGTTTTGGGTGTCACCGCCTTGGGCGAAGTGGTCACCGCTTGGGGTGAAGGCGCCGCTGCCTTGGGCGACCCCGCTGCTACTTTGGGCGACCCCGCCACTGCCTTGGGCGATCCCGCTGCTACTTTGGGCGAATTCGCCGTCCTGGGGGTCTCTGTGGTCTGTTTCTCTGTAGTCTGCACCTGCGGCTTGCTCTCTGTAGCGCTGGCCGGGGCTGGGACGGGGGCTGACGTCTCAGCTTTCTCTGTGGGGGCAAGGGGCGCCGGCGCCGTCGGCGGCTCGGCCGCTGGCTCCTCTTGGATCTTTGGGCTCACCAGCTTCTCCTCGGCCACCGCAGGAGGCGCGGCAGGGGTCACCTTGACCTCTGACACGGGCGACGTGGCGACCGCCGGCTCCTGGGGCTCCTGGGCGTCCAGGGCCTCGCCGGCCTCCTTCTCCGAGGAGCTGCTCGAGTCCTTGTCCTTGCTGGTGTCCAGCTGCGCGCTCCAGAGCTGGATCCAGCGCTTCTTGGGCGTGAGCTTGCGCTCGAACGGCGCCTTGGGCCCGGCGGTCACGGCCGTCACCTTGAGGCGCTTGCCGGCCTTGGCCTTGACGCCCGCGGCCTTGCCCTTCTTCCCCTTCTTGCCTCGGCCCGGCCTGGCCGCGTCGTGCGGCTCCTGCGACCTGCCGGCGTCGTCCCCGGACGCGCGCGTCTCCTGCTCCATGCGCTCGATACTGGCGATGATCTGCGCCATCTTCCGCTCCTCGCGACTCATGCTGCCCCTGTCAGTCTAGTCTGTCTGTGTGCCTGTCCTGGATCTGCCCGCAGTCTCTGGCGCTGCTCCCTGTGTGTCCTGCCGCTCCGATCGCGTCCGGCCCGGTCCTCGCTCGCTCGCTCGCTCTCTCTCTTCCCGCTGTCTGCGTCTTCTTCCGACTGGAGGGCTCCCGAAGAAGCGGAGCCAAAGCCCAAGAGCGCTCTCCCCGCTTTGTACTTGGACTTTGTATGCTCGTTAGCCACGCGCCCTCGCGGGTAAAACCTCGGCGGCGATGTAAAAAAACCTTGATGGTATACAAACTCCAAGTGTGAAAGTACGATTTTGAACGGACCCTACCCCGTCGTATGTGCGCCACATCAGACACACACAACCCCACGACAGCACTTCAACGCCAGCAGCCGCCCAAGTGCAACAACCGGGAGAAATGGCCACCGGCCGACGAGGAGGTGGAAAGCGAGGATGGCACGTTTCGCTGCAGCGGATATGGACGCAGCTGGCGAAAAAATGGCAAAAGCTGCTTACCGGTTGCTTGTTTCGCGTCGAAATGTCTCTCCTGGATCTGCAGCACTGCAGCACGACGCGCGCGCATGTACAGTACCTTCACGCGGGTCTTTCGCTCTTGGCTCCGTCTGCCAGCGCAACAAGTGGCTACATGTACCTTGTATGGCTGTCGGTGTAATACCGGTAGGTGTGCTGGTAGCTAGGCACCAGAACGTTGGTTGGAAACAGCAACTTTGTGACCATCACTCTGCAACTTCAACGGCAACTATACTAGTTACATGTAGCGGCCACTCTCGGCCTATAATTACCAAAGCCGATGGCAGACGCTGCCGTCATGGAGCGCGGGCTGACGCCGCAGTCGGCGGGCACGGACGGCGGATGGCTCACGGAGACGGAGGCAGCCGCGGCGGGCGCCGGCGCCGCCGTCGTGGCCGAGATGGAGGCCGTGCTGGCGCAGACGCCCGACGCCGTGTCGCTGTACAAGTCGGAGCTGGAGAAGCTGCTGCTGGCCTTCGTCAAGTCCCAGGAGAGCGAGCAGCGGCTGCTGCACCGCACGAAGGAGATCCTGGCCGAGATCCACTCGAGCCACGAGGCCATGCTGCGCGACCAGGAGGAGGAGAGCGAGGCGCTCGCGCAGAAGAAGAAGGCCAAGATCGAGCTGGACGCCGTGCTGCAGCAGATCGCGGCGACCCGGCAGGCGGAGCTGGAGAAGCAGGACAAGGTCAACGACCTGCGGACCAAGCTGGAGCTGCTCCAGGACGAGGTGTCCAAGATGGCCATGCCGTCGGGCAACGGCGGCGACATCATTCTGAACGAGGAGCAGGAGCTGCAGATCGCGACGCTCAAGAACAAGCGAGCGGAGTGTGCGCGGGACGTCGAGGCCAAGACTATATCGCTGCAGGATATACGACAGGAGACCACAAACTTGTTCGCTCTGGTGCAGGAGGAGGAGGCCAGGAATGCGCGGCTGGAAGACGTGCAAGCGAATATAGTACTGCAGATACAAGAGAAACAGAGCTTGACGGAGAAGGAAGTGCGACGCAAAACTAGGCTGGAGAAGGATCTGAAGGTACTGAAGTCTGCGCATGAACGTCTTCAGATCGAAAATGCAGCCATGGAAGCGCTCAAGAAGGAGAACGACGACAACCTGCGCAAGAAAGAGCTAGCGATGCGCGAGTCCAAGCAGAAGATGGAAAAGTATTTGAAGCAGTATGATGGGCTATTCCGAACGACACACTCGCTGACCGAAGCGATGCAACTGCAGTGGCAGAAGAATGTCGAGCTGCACAAGGAAAATGTGCAGGTTGAACACGAGCTGGACGTGAAGGAGCAGCAAATCCAGGCCATAACCCGGGACGCGTTGAAGATCGAGAAACTCATGGAGATTGCGAGAGAGCAACTACAAGACGTCGAGACAAAGCGCTCGGATTGTGAGACTGAAAAGGACAAGGCTAGGCTGGAGCTCGAAAACTTGATCAACATCTCGCTTGAGGCAGAAAAGAAGCAGAGTGAGCTGCTCACGAAAAAACTGGAGGAGATGCTACGAGAGCGAGAGGTGCTGAACAAGATGCTAGTGAAGGCTAACGATCGAACTCAGGCTACATTTGACTTGATGAAGATCAAGGAAAACACGATGAAGAACCTTCAAAATGAGATCAACGGGCTGAAATCGCACGTGAAGAAGCAGCGTGCGCAAATTCAGCAGCTCGTTGGAGAACGTGAGAAATACGAAAAGGAAGCGGCCAACGCGACGCAGAAGTTCATGACATCGTTGGAGGAGGCGAAGCTGCAGGACTTGCAGGTCGTATCGCTACAGCAGAAAATTGTCGAGAGTGAGAGTCGGCTGAAGCAGCAGCAGAACCTCTACGAGGCTGTTCGCACTGACCGAAATCTGTACAGCAAACAACTGATCGAAAGCCAAGAGGAGATCGGCGATATGAAGCGCAAGTTCAAGATCATGAACCACCAGATTGAGCAACTGAAGGAAGAGATCACGTCGAAGGATCATGCATTAGTGAAGGAGCACTTTGATCATCACAAAGTGGACAAAGAGAAGGAGATCCTCAAGAACGAGCTTCTGCGCATTAAGAAGCAGATCCAGTCATCGGAACAGATCATCCTGAACCAAGAGCTGGAGATCACTAAGTTGTCAAAGATCATCCAGGAGGCAGACGAAGAGAAGCAGCGGCAAGTAAAGGAATACGGATGTGTTGTTCATGATCGTGATACTTTACGGCAACAGCTTATCCAGCGTAATGAGGAGCTGAGTGTGCTATACGAGAAGATCAAAATCCAGAAGTCAACGCTAGCTAAGGGATACTTCCAATTCCAGGAGAAACAAAAGGAGGTCGGCAGTCTCAAGTCGCGGATCCACGCTCTCACGACCGAAAGGGACTCAAGCAACAACCAACTTTCGCACGAGGGTTCGCTCAAGCAAGAGCTCTTCCGCCTGGAAAAGGAGCTGTTGCAGGAGAAGACCAAGATTCGGGCACTTTCGGAGGAGCTTGATCACCCGCTGAACGTTCACCGGTGGCGCAAATTGGAGGGAAGTGATCCGAAGCGGTTTGAGATGATTCGGAAGCTTCAGGCGATGCAGAAGAAGCTGATCCGCAAGTATGAAGAGACTACCATCAAAGACCTTCTCATCTTGGAGAAGGAGAAGCTGTACGTCGAGCTGAAGACGATTCTAGCTCGCCAGCCTGGAGCTGAGGTCGCGGAGCAGTTGGTGGTTTACAAGGAAACTCTCAAGGGGAAGCAAAACCAGATGAAGCAAATGGAGGACGAGCTTCAAATGTACAAGATGCAGGTGAACGAGTACCGTCACGATCTAGCTCGGCTGGAGAAGGAGAAACACCAGATTCAGCAGGAATGGATCAACAGACAGCTGAAGTCGTACAGTAACCAGTTTAGCAATGCTTCTAGCGACGGAACAGCTTTAGGCTACGGAGACCCCGCTTTGTATGGCAATCCAGAAGACTGATATTACGATGCATACCATAGGATAGCATAACGTGCTGATCGCCTTCATTTATTAATCTAATTGCTTGTGGTTCTTTGAGCTGTCGATGGCCATGGATGAATCGCACTACACTCTGCTTCACTGTTTCGCAGCCAGGAGGGGCGGTCGGGGTCGCCTTCGCACACGATAGCGACAAACACAATTAGAATGATCAGGGTAAACACTCGTAGCATAGCACACAACCTCACCTCGAATGCTGTTGATCAAGGGCCAGGCGCTTGACGTCTGAGGCAGTAAATCGTTCCACACACGCTCGCAGACACGAATTAGCGCCACAACGTCCTGGTTAATGCTGGTAGCAGCTAAAAAGCCCCAGGTTGCGCCGACGCGCTGACGTAGGAGTTCTTCGTCTTCAACCAGAACAAGCAGCTGCTGGAGTTCCTCGTCGTAGCTCTTCAAAACGACAGCTCGTTCTGCGTTAGCTCTCATCAAACCCATATTCGTAGCGCAATCTGCTTTGCCATCTCACTTCATGTACCTCAAGGTGCATGGCGTCTACCAGCAGCTCATGAACCTTCAGACTCTGCTGCTTTTCGAGATACTCGAGCAGCAGTTTGCCGTATCGCGTCTGGATTTGAGCTCGCAAGGTTGAAGAGAGAACAGCCGAATCGGAACCAATTAGTGGAGTCTTGATCTGCTGAAACTTGGTTGCGGTTGATTCCACCATGTACAACAAACGCTCGAGCTGCCGGGTGCGCTTGGCGATGCATTGACCCACAGAAAACGCGCTCGCAATGCCAACGCCGCTCATGGTCTGAGGCAAGGGCGGAATGGCCCATATAAATAGGCATTCCAGGTAACCAGCTTGTCAAGTACAAGTAGATCAGCATCGCTTTGCTAGTCGCGCGCCGTGTTCAAGGTCTGGCGAAGAGCTGACTCACTTTAATGATTAAAATCTTTGGCCATGGGCACATGCAGAAGCAACAATGGAGGATGATGCAAGGCTATAATATTGCTCCCTGAATTATGGGGGTGGACAGCTATTACAACTAAAAATTCCTAATCTGCAGCGCAAGTTCTTCGCTTGCGTCCTAAGCTTACTGGTTTTGCAGCGCCGCGAGCTCTTCCTGGAGACCCATGACGTACTTTGCCATCTCGTCGCGCGACGTGCACGACTTGAGGATCATGTTGCGCAGCGCCTGACGCGCCGAGTCCACCTTCGGGTCCTCCGCGGCGGTGAAGAGCGGGTGTCGGGTCATGGAGGGCATCGTGTCCATGGGGAAGCCCGGCGAGCCACTCAGCACTCTCGCCAGGTGGTCCGAGCTCTGGCCCTGAGCGGATGCGAACTCCGCGTGCAGGAGCTTCTTGTTGCGTGGGGAGGTCGAGGCCGTCGAGCTCGAGTACGAGGACACGGCGACGCTGGTGGGCGACACGGGGCGGCGCATACACAGCAGATCGGCGTTCTGCTTGGCGGTCGGCGTGCCGTGCGCGCCGGGCGACGCCGGGGCCTGCTGCGTCTCCGCGTCCGCCAAGCTGGCACGCAGTCCAACGCGCTTGCTGCCTCCGGCACGGATGTGCACGAGGACGTACTCGCCCTGTTCCCCCGTGCCCGCCTCGTCGGCGAGCATGACGGCGTGCATGCGGAAAACCTTCTTCTTGGCGGCGACGTCGGTGGCGCGGCTGTAGCACGTGGCCGTGATGTAGCGCACGATGGGCTGCTTCTTGGGCAAGCCCGTGACGAAGCTCATCTTGCGCCACTCGAAGTCCTTGCTCGACTCCTTCTTGCCGGCCTTGCCCGCGGGCTTCTTGGCCGTGGGGGTCGCAGTGGGCGTGGTCTCGCCCGCCGACTTTTTCTTGCGCGGGAAGCCGAACGAGCCCTTGCCCAGCAGCCGCGAGCACTTGAGGAAGTACATGCAGGACACGGGCTGGCTGTAGATGAACTCCGGGTGCAGCGGCACGCCGCGCGGGTCCACGCCGAGGTCGTAGACCGGGATCTTGAGCTCGCTCTTGGGCACCGAGAAGATGTCGAAGTACTGCTTGGCCGAGGGCCACGGCGTCTTGTCCTCCACCTCGATCTCCTCCTCGTGTTGCTGCTGCTGTTGGCTCTGCTGCTGCTGCTGCTCCTGCTCCGCCGAGGACGCGCGCGACAGCACGTCCAGCAGCGCGTCGGCGGCAACGCCCTCGTTGCGCTGCTTCTGCGCGGCCAGCAGCTCGGCCAGACCAGGCAGCACCATGAGGCGCGGCGCCTTCTCGGGCGAGCCGCGCGCAGGGAAGGCGAAGGGCGACTCGCCGCCGCTCTCGGGCGTGCGCGGCCGCTTACGGCGGATCAGCTGGAACTCGGGCGCACGCGCGGCGCCCTCCTCGTCGCTCGAGCGGTGCATCAGGTGCTCCATCGCTCGCGCACTATAATACTAGTGACTCACTCCCTCGCTTATCTCTCGGGCGGCAACTCGCGTAATGAAATGCTGCGCCAGGGCCGTCGCTCGCTTCGGGGCGAGACTCATCGTTCGGACACGGAGTAAACTCGCCTGCATACGAAATCCCATATGCGGACCGGGCGCTGGGGAATTCCCGTGTTTTCAGTCGCATATCCGGGGCGCACTGCGCGCGAGGATCCTCTAGCATTCAGTATGACGGTCAGACAATCCCGGGCGAGTTTAGTCCGCGAGACCAGGTCCATCCCGGACCTGAATGCGTCTCCGATACAAAAACCAAGTGAGCCCGCGCCGATATGCGGTTCGCAGTCTCAGCCAGGTGGTCGCCACGCGCTGTGTGCAATTCCGAGCAATCTCGCACTGCAGTTTGCAGAGCCCGGCCCGCAGCACATCGTGCGTCAGGTTCCGTGGTTGCCGTTGGCCCGACATCGTTTGAGGGTGGCGGCCATTTCGCCAGTCTCACCAGCGTCTGTGCAGGCGGACACCCCGCGTGTGCTTATGTCCGGCTGGTGTATGCGCGACTTGGCTCTGAATACTGGTGCTGTGCTGCACACCTTCGACTTGTTGTGAACTCGCGAAAACATAGACGAGCGCCGTCTGTAGGTATCAAGTGTGGCAGGTTCAACCACAAGTTGCCTTTCAAGCGCGACACGCTGGATCGGGTGGTGGCGAGCGCTCAGTTTCATAGAGCGGTTCGTCAATCGGAGGCCACGACCGGATGACTCGCGTGTTGTAGGTCATCCTATCAACGTGAATGCGCGCCGCCGTTCGCATTCACGCAGCATCGGATGGCCGGCAGCGCCGCGCGGAGCCGGCTCTGCTCGCGCTCGGGGTTTTGGGTGGCGCAGGGGCATCTCGCTGCTGGGCCGGTGGCCATGTTGCGCGCAGAGCTCCTCGCCATGGCGAGGATGTCGCACCGACGAGTTGTTGGTGTAATGGCGCGCCCCCATTACGCCGCGCTGCCAGCAGTGCCGCCCCGCGCGCCACGCCGTACGTCTATCAACTGGATGGGAGGGAACACGTCGCCGGCTCGGCGGTGCACTCATCCGTCAGCGTCGCCGTCGTGCGCTGCGACGCTGCATGTTGTAGACGGAAGGCGGGACACTTCAACGAAGCGATTCCTGGCAGGGATTTCCTGCGCGGCAGAAATCCCAGTGCGGACTTCTGGCGCTGTACTTGTCGCTGGGGACATGGATCAGCGTTGAATCCGGTTGGTGCATGCCCATTTCACCAGGCGCAGGCGGCGTCGAGGTGGTTGTCCGCTGGTGCCATGCGCCGCGGGAAATTATGTCCGGCGTCTACACAATGTGCGGCGAGTCTCCAATGCGCTAGCTGAGCTCGTACATCGCGTAGCCCAGGAGTCCGGTGCTGCAGTGTTGCTTCCGAGACGCGGCGACTCTCAAAATCCATTCGTCGACAGCAAGTCGATCGCCGTGTTCGGCAACCCCGTGTTTCTCTCATGGGATGCGACTTGTCCAAAGCCTCAGTTTGGCTTTGAAGTTCACAAGCCGCATGCCCCGCGGCGAGCCAGGAAGGAGGGGCTCAAGTCTTGAGCCAACGTATATTGAAGCAACTAAGTTACAGCGGAATGTAGCAAAACATGTGACGATGCGGAGCACAGTTGCACCCGCAGCGGCGATTACCATGTTGGCGTATCGGACGTTCCGGCGCTTCGTCAATGGTCCTCCTCCTGGCTGAAGCTGCTTCAGCTTTGCCGCTCGAACTCCGCACTGCAGTGCCGGCATGAACAGACTGTCGTTGTCTATACATGTGGGCACACGGGCATCCGCCATGCCGGTTCCCGGCCTATCCGGGTTTTGCTGCTGTCCGTCGGCGGCCAAGCACGCGCGCTCGGATGGGAGGCTCGGGCCTTGCGTTCATGTTCCCCCACGGCGCCAAATAGAGCGCCAACCTGGCAGCCGCGGGCTCCGCGCACCTGCATTAGGTAGGCCCATGGGGTTACCGTATCAGCTTGATGTCCATGAGTCAACGCCGCAGGTTTACCGCCCGTGGCCAGAGGGAAACCGTAAATGCGCGTCAGGCTGGGCCAGCTGGTGCTCCCGCCGCGTTTGGGGGTCAATGGCCTCGCCCCATACAAATCGAGGCGCTATGCCCGGCAGAGACGTCGGCCGCATTGCCCTTGCCCTCGCTGCTACTGAATCGCCTTTAGCGGCGAGCGACCGAGCGAGCGTCGCATTCGCGTGTTCGCTCTAGGGAGGACGAGGACTTATTTTCCGCCTGACGAGCACTACGCGGTAGTAGAGACCCCCCCCCACCTCAC
Source organism: Phytophthora cinnamomi (assembly GCF_018691715.1). Classification (NCBI taxonomy): domain Eukaryota; phylum Oomycota; class Peronosporomycetes; order Peronosporales; family Peronosporaceae; genus Phytophthora; species Phytophthora cinnamomi. The sequence goes on from NW_027150957.1 coordinate 888,208, forward strand.
GTTCCGATCTCCCCAGTGAGATATCTCGCCTTGGCCCCATAATGAGCTCTTCCAGGTCGTCGTCAATCGTGGACAAGAGCAGTTCGTCATCGCACTCGACGACGTTAATCATCGCCCTCGCTGTGGCGGGGGTGCTGCTGCTCGCGCTCGGGGGTTGGTGGATGTATCGGCGCCGAGGACACAAGCGGCTCAACGGACCCCGAGACAGCCACAGCCAGAGCACCGAGTACGTGGACTGCGTACTGGCGCCCGACCTCATGGCGATCGTCGCCGACGGCTGTCGACGCTCGTCCGGCACTTCGGCCTTCGGCGGCAGGTGGTTCCAGCACTTGCCGCGCATTTCGAGCGTGCCGTCCATGGAGATCTTCGACCACCTCAGCACCGGAGGCGGCCGGCCTTCCACCAGCGGTGCCACGACAGCCGTCACGGGGTCGTCACCCGTGGCCAGCGGCTCGCAGCATCACTGGCTGGAGAAGTGCGACTCGGGTGACGAGCTGGCCTGCAACGCGATGACGCTAGAGCAGAACCGGTTACCGCCACAATGCGTCGTCGACGGCGAGCTGCTGCATGAAGGCAGCTTCACTTTAACTTTCCGAGCCACGCTGAGGATTGAGGGCCAAGCTCATCGCCAAGTGGTCGTGAGACGACTGCTTCCGGAGCTTTCGGAGCAGCAGACCTATCGCCAGGCTTTCATGGCCGACATTTCGCTCAGTGCTTCGCTCCTGCACCCACGCATCGTGGCGTTCGTGGGCTTCTTCGACCCCACACAGTGTGTGTACGACCTGGACTCGCCTTCCTCGCCTTCTGAGATGGTAAGGCAAGCTTCGCAGCCGTCTGCAGTGACCGAGTACATGCCCAATGGAGACCTGCGCACGCTACTGACGTTGCGACCGCGCAATGTACACGACTTCGGCTGGTTTCATTCAATATCGGTACCGAAAACTAAAGCTCACCTCGCGCTGGACGTGGTGGATGCACTGGTGTATCTGCACTCCCGACCAGCAGGTGTAAACTCGTCGTTGCACCCTCCACAGCTCAAGGCTCAGCGGGTGTTGTTGTCCGAATCGGGTGATGCCAAGCTCTGCGCTTTTGGTGTTCGACGTGCTGTAGGCACCCAGGCCATGTACTCGAAAGGGGATTTCTCAGTTGCATGGTTGGCCCCAGAGCTGCTGCGCGGTGAACCTAGAAGCGAACAGTCCGACGTCTATGCGCTCGGTGTGCTTCTTACGGAGCTCGACACGTGTGAGCTGCCGTTTGCATCGGGTGTGGACATGGATGACGGTATGGATGAGCAAAACCAACTTGCGTTGCTCGTGAGCTCAGGTTCCATTCGTCCGACACTGTCGATGGACTGCCCCGTGCAGATTCAGGAACTCGTGATGCGCTGCCTCAGCTTTTCGCCGAGTCAACGTCCGCCTGCAATCGAAGTGCAGCACACGCTACGCAAGCTCATCAACGGCACCAGTATTTGTGCGTCGTCCCTAGCTTCGCTCCCGTCCAACGTATCATCTCTTCGCAGCACACCTGGACCTGGCACAACAACACTAAACACGTTGTTCACACCTTGATGAAGATTTGTGGTAGTGACGTGAGTAGAAGCTATTAATCTCTGTAAGAAGTAATGACCCCAGTACACTATTTGATCCCCACCTTCGTGTTTTGCTTCCTTTTGTTAGCACTTGACAGGCTGGGCAGCAATATCCCAGAACGGTATGAGGTCCAGTCGAGCATCATCGAGGCGGCACACCACCGGTTTATCGCCAACGGCAGCGTAACCATCCCGTTGGCGAAGAGGGAAGAGCACCACTCGATAGTTCCACAAGTGGTGCACTCGATGCAGCACCGCCGTGTTCATGATGACATCCCAGGCATCGAACGTCAGCAGGAATTGTCCACCAAATACAACGTAGCCCAGTCTCACAAGTTCGTAGCTGTTCAGAGCGACCTTCCTGCGTTCACCCTTGTGCTCGACCCCGTAAATGTAGACCAATGAGCTGCCCAAACCTCCAACGTTGCTGGCGCGAATGGCAAGAGCTCGCTCGACACCTTTGAGACCTGTATCTGGTTGCTTGACTGGTGGAATGTAGGCTGCGAGCAGGAGCGGCAGAAGATTGAGCCCGATCAACACGAGTTTGATCGACATGAGCAGTGCCAAGTTGGCGTCCATGCGGGGGCCGACATTCGAAATGAAAAAAGTCAACCAGACGCAGGTCCTGCATCTCCGCTGAGTGAACTTGTGTGGTGACGCGACCGTCGACACCCGGTAGCGCGCCAGAACGTGCAAGTTCTACACGAATGCGATGCAACAAGCACAGCAGCGCTAGCGTAGGTGTAAAAAACATGTCCGTCATGCGACGACGAGTTATCTTGGCGGCGATGTTGAGCAAGCTGTAGTACACGAGGCAAAATTCCACCAGCCCGGGATATATCGTGAACCAGGACTCTGACAGCGCATTCTGTTCGCCCTCAAAGTAGCATCCAGCAGTCCAGAACGATGCGATGGTGACCTTGAGATGCGGCAGTAAAACAATCGGGAGCATGTTGAAGCTGCGCGATCCAGCTACGCAGCCTAATCCGCCGATGAACCATTCACTGTGCCCTAGGATAAAACCGCGATGGAGTGATGCCATGGCCACGATCCAGCGCACGAGCAGCATTCCCAAAGACACATTTGCGATCAACGTTTCCCAGTCGTAGATCACCCGCACGGTACGTTGGTAGGTATTTGTGTATAAGAAGAAGCCGAAGTGCTGTGCCGAAGCAACAGTGATGGAGGTCATAGTGAGCTCCTGCTCTTCAGTTGAAAACTTCTCGCCCCACGCTTGCGAGATCGAAGAACTTAAGCAAGTTTTGGGGCTGTTGACACAGTCTAGTTCTTCCTTCGTCAGTGTATTGAACTCTCGTCGTGTCAACCCATAGCTCGATTTGAGATCCGAACTGATGACATCCGAAAAATAGGCGGTCTCGGATTCGTCTCCATTCCCTACGTGAAGTCAACCGTGTCGCCATTTACCGTTCGGTGCTTCGAGCCATTCCTTGGTTATAGTCTCCCTGACGGACCTGTTAACCGCCAGCATTGCGGGGAACCCATTCGCCAAACTGGAGTCGATGTATTTCCCGGTGAGACGAAACATACACGCCGATCCATCTGACCCGGGCACAGCGTAGCGAGCAAAAGGTGCGTTGTCCCAGAAAGGCATCACTAGCACCGGTAACGAGTCCTCGATCAAATACACCGTATCACTGCTGCTGCCTGCTGCCTTCTCGCCGTCCACGACGATCCGCAACGCATCTCTGGTGACATGGTAGCCCAGCTCGTTATCGCAGGTGTCCAATATCATGTCCAGTGTATTGGACATGAGAGCGCACGTGCCCATATAGGTGGCATAAGTAGCGTCGCTCAGCGTAGCCCCCTCATGGCGTACAACCCGGTAGCCTTGCGCCTGTGTCGACGCTGGAATGGCTGTGGCACCCGTCGTACCAAGCACATCGTTGAGCAGCACAGGCTTGTAGTAGCGCCCGTCGAGGACGCAAGCTAATACTCGATCGGTGATCGGCTTATCGTTGGTGCCAGTGATTTCGCTCATTCCCCCCGCCACAGGGTGACTCCCGTAGATGGCACCACCCTTGGAAGTGACGCTGTTCCAAAAGAGACCCAGGAACTGCGAGAGTACCAGCACCGAGATGAAGATACAGGTTGTCCAGTGATACAGCGCAAGCGCGATCTGTCGTCCTGTCGGGTGTGGCACAGAACCCTGCTTCTTGCTCGCACGCAGCGCTTCAGCTTCTGGGACACAGCCATCTTCCTTCTCTACACCTGTGGCATCCGGAGGCCACTTGGGCAAAAGATTCCGTTCGGGCGATGAATTGACACGGTGCAGCCCGGTGTTGTCTTCGTTGCTGCCTTGACTTCCCATCTCGGCAAGCTGCAGCGCGGTTGTTTCACTTTGGGTTACAGTGTCGGCGCGATGGAGACGACGAAATACCCGGAATAACTACGACCAGCCTGTCAAGGTTGCTGTCATAGCATCCTCGACAACATTGCTATGTGCCCCCCACGCTTTCGACTTCAACCTATTGGGGTCTCAGGGTGCGTATATCCACAGACCCGTCGAATTGTCGCCACTTGTTCAGCTGAAACTCGAGCCTTCTCAGTCATCCCAGCTTGCTTGGCAGCCAAACAGAGTTGTAAATGCAGCGTCTCGGTGGTATGGTAGCAGTCAGGTAGCCCGCACCGTGCCCAAATATCCAACAATATTTCAGCAGCGTTGACAACGCGGACCCAGTCGCCTGCAGTCCGTGCAAGCTGCATCTCTGCGGTGTAGAAAGCGAATTGAGTTTCATCACTGCACTTGAAAACATAATTATACTCTTTTAGTCGAGCAATCCGTTGCTTCACGTCGCAATCTTTTGCGTTCACAAGTATCATTAGTTGCTCCATCAGCTGATTTTCCTTGTCTTCCTCCTCATCTTCGTTTGCTGCACTTTGTTTCTTCCCGGATACCGCCGCCTCATTCGTGCAGCGTCCGCATATACAGTCGAAGCCGAACCCAGCCGCAAGCAGTGACTGGCGTCGCTTTCTCGTCTGCAGCAGATCAACGTAGGCACACTCTACGGCACACCCTCGTGGAATTTCAGCAATAGCGTGGAAAGCAAGCGTTCTTGTTCGCGGATCGAAACTGGGAGCAACATTGGGCAGGCACGAGTGATTCAATGCCATGGCTGCCTCGGGAAATACTCCCGTGCCCACACACGTGACTCCGTCGAGGTAAAGTGGGTGCGCGTCGCAGCGAACGCGCTCCAATGTAAGCTGCACGTGCTTCGGGTCCACAACTCGCCCTGTCATTTCGACAATAACAGCCACGGCACTCCTCACCTCCTTCTCTTCATCAGCATCTCGACGGCGGTGAACAGCCAACAGCTCCAGTGCCCGTGGGTTCCGCACGAACTCCTCCATGCTCAGCACCGCCAGCGCCAACCTCACTGTCTCGACATCCCCCACTCCTGCACGCTCCCCTCGCCGCTTCAACTCCCGCAGTGCCGGGCACTGGAAGTCGTGCAACGCCGCGTCTGCAGCCAGACACTCGCGGGAGCAGTACCTCGCGAACTCGCAGTCTCCGCACTGAAGCGCCTTCTTGCGCAGCGCTGCGAAGCACCAGTGGCACCGACGAGGGGCCAAACTCTGGCGAACAACCACAGCGAACGCAGAAGCTTGGAACGCCCGCTCTCCCGGTCGAATGCACTGCTTGGCGACAGTGAAGCGGCCCACGGAGCCACCTTTCGAGCTCCAGAGCTCGACGCGAGGGTTGTCAACTTCGAATTTCGAGTCGTGGGGACCGCGACCCAATGCCGCATTGGCATCGGGTGATGCAGGGTGGACCACAGCTACGTGGCGCTGCGGAATCCACTGCGAGTGGAGCTTGATCGGCTGCTGAGCGGCGTTGGGGGCGGTGGAGAGGGGCCCAGTGGACGTGCACTTCCAGGCAACATAACTCAGCCCCGCGTGCGAGTTGACGCGCAACATTTGGGCGTGTAGTAGACGAGATGGAGGAGGTGGAGTGAGGCAAGTGGTGCCTGGTGGCGGGTGCTGCGCGCGGCAGCATGAAGGCAGTGAGACGCCCGTCACTAGCACGTGAACGTTGGGGTGCATGTAGTCGGCGGTCATGGATGGATACAGTATGGTCATCACAGACTCTGTACACACGGTTACCGAGCATAAAACGAAATGACAAAAACAGTTGTAGAGCACAACCGAGTAGTAAAAGCTGGTTCGATAGTACTATTCCTTCTACTACAATAACCAGTGTTCCTATCCGTCAAGGGTTTACTACTACTACTACTACTACTACTACTACTACTATAGTAACCAGTAACTCACTCCGAGGCGCCAAAGTACTATTGAGTTATTGCTGGGGCCCAGAGGCAGATGCAGCCCTCCATTAAGACAAACACCCTGGCGCTCAATCTGGACTCACAATGGCCCCCTCTTCGCGCGCCCCGCTTCATTTGCCGTGCCCACGTCGTCTTCTCCGCTCTATAGCGGGCATTGTTGCAAGATGTGGGGTTTACCAAGTCTCCGTATGCTAGATTGTATGCCTAGTTAGATCAACGTTGCTTGATTGGGAGCGCGATTATGACTGATTCAAGTCGTTGAAGGGATCAGCGTAACCTGACGCTCAAATGCCGCTGAAGTGGTGTTTCCTCTCACCCTGCAATTTAAGACCGCAACTCAAGCCTCTGTGTACCGAAGACGACGCCGACGTGATCTGGAGCGACTAAGTATATTAGGGTACTTACAAGATGTCCCCTAGCGTACCGCTAACCTGCTTCGCGGGGTGTTAATTCTCCTTCGTCTCATCGTCCTCGGCGTTCGTCTCAGTACCCTCGTCCTCAATCTCAACGCCGCTCATCTGCTGCTCCAGCTCGCGCGTCCTTAGCTCGTCCATAGCCTCCACGAACCATTCGTAGCACCGGAGGATCGACACCATAGCTGCGCCCTCCGCGGTAATGTAGCTCCAGCCGGCAGCGGGCGCTTGGTTGCGGCTGTGGGACCAACAGAAGACCGACGGGAAGATTGCCTTCACGGTGCGCGGCGAGTTGGGATGACGCGCATGACAATTAACTGACTGAAGCTGGTTGACATTCATGTAATAGTTCCACGAGTGGCAACATGGAGGAGTCGGGTGACGAATCGGGGAATGACTCTGATTTTCAGAAGATCCCCTGAATTTTGGAATCCCAGATCGTACTTAGCTGGAAACTTCAGAGCCACCCTTTGCGGCTTAGTGCGATTCTATCTGGCCGAAATCTATTAGTCGTGAGAAGCCCCTGTCGTTAGTGATATCAGGATTGGGTGGGAATAGAGGATGAGAGGGACCAGACCTTGGACCGACTCTGGACCCGCTTGGACCGATTTTGGACCGGTTCATTTTCAAAATTGATCCAAGCCCGGTCCATCCATGAAGTGATCGAATGCTTAACAAGCGGGACTATAACTATGAAAATTAATAAAGAGGCTTGCGCGGTGTAGACCGGCTTGGACCAGTCGTGGACCGATTTTGGACCAGCATTTCGGTACGATACGCTACTACGAGACTTCCCGTAAGCATATAACGGAAATTCCCGATTAATACCCTCTACCCAAATAGTACCCTCTCAGAGTAACCCGGTAGTAACCCTACAGTAACTCAACGCCTGGAAGGAGAGCGACAAGGTCGAGTACACTCGCTTCGGCAACCCGCGCATGCCGGCGGTGGCTGTGGTTTGTGAGTGGGTAAGGAAGGCATGGCGCGACACTGACAGCAACACTGTCATTAACTCAGTCTCTGCTGCTGGGTTTGCAGACAGCTACCTGGACTGGCACGTTGCGAAGCACGACGTGTATGGTGAGCAATTCTGTACAAGCTGGGAAGCCGCTGACGAGGACCACGAGGATATGGACGACTTTAACCTGGACGAGCTGCACGACGCTCTTGATGATGCTGCACTGATCGACGAGTAAGCTAAGGTAGCGATTTAACCTTTTGGTAATACAGAGTAACCTTTCGAGATTTTGTGAGGGGTACTATTAAATAGTGCCCGGGGTATTATTCCGTAATTTCCGTTAGATCAGTTGTGCCTCCTCTTATTGAACCGATTTCTCTTCTAAAAAAGTATAATAGGGGAAGGAGAAATAGTGATTTTGAATATGGAAGAGAAATAGATAAATTTTCATCAGGCAAAACCGGTCCACGCATTTGAATCCGTGAATGACACAAACGGAGAGATACTCCAGGGGGTGCTACGTCAAGGGGAAGCACCGGTCCAACAGCCGGTCCATGGACCGATTGGACCGGCCTGACTAACAAAATCGGTCCATGCAATGAAGGATAACCCACAACTGATATAGGAGCTAACAGGGTGAAACGAAACGAGAGGACCAATATCCCGTGGACCGGTCCAGCAAAAATATCGGTCCAACCGCGACAAATGTTTTCATATCCAATCCTGATACATAAATAAATAGGATATAACTTACCAAGAATATGCCATCCAAATGTGATCATGCGTATTACCACGCGAACAAAGAGCACCGCAAAGCACTTTTGACGCAGTATTATGAAGGGAATCGAGAAGCTCTCAACATCAATAATAGAGCTTATTACCACAACAACTGAGATGATATTATCGACAAGAGGGCTCAGGCCCACATAAATGAGCAGCAGACAAGAACAAGAAGCGTCAGCAGAAACCAAGGCAAGACGAGATCAAGCCCAAACGTCGACGGGTGTCGGTGATTTACCTTCACGCGACGTGATTCGCGTGGTACGTACAGGAGCCTCGCTGGATGGCAGACGCACCGAAGAGACAACGGCCGAACGCGAGGCAGCTTGTCGCCTTGATCAAGCCGTTTGTCGCCGACGACTGACCGCAACGATCGAGCCGTTTTAAGACGTCTTCGGTGAGCCTCCTGATCGCTGATATCTAGTTAAGTGGACTGGTTCGCCACTACAGTTGAGCTGGGTCTGGGAGGAAGAACTGCGCGATTTTCCAGTATTGACTACTCAGATTGATTACTGGAAGGACCGCCACGGGATGAAAAAGGTCGTTTGGTCTCCCTGGAAGCAGTTCTTCATGGATCGCTACGCTCGTGACAATGCGTCGGATGCTAGTTTGTGCTTTATGAATTCGATTCGCACGATGTGCTACGACCTTGGCCTTCCTAATATAGTGACGCTGCCCATGTGGTATGATTTCGAGGTCCGGCATCCCCAAGTGGAGTACGGAGTCAAGCGCTCCGATGTGACACAGTTTTTCCGATTCTTGCAGCGGCCTGGTATCCCATTGGATTATGACCGCTTGATGAAGAATGGAATCTCTGGACCCTTGGGCAATGTGATGCAATTGGAAGACTGTGTTCGTACCCTACCCGAGGGCATGTACTTGGCCAGTGTCGGTGATTATACCGTGGGTCACTGTTTCGTGATTATTGCGTCTGGGCCGACGCATGTGTTGGATGGTTACGACGACGGCGAGACTCCACCATATGCCTTTACCTTATCTCCAACGACTTGTGGATTGACCAAGTGAAGTGGTTGCGCTTTGTCGACTTGGATTTGGATTTCCAATACCGTGACAAACAAAAAACGAAGACAAAGAAATTGGCGCAGAGAGAGAAGAGCAAGCAGCAAAAGTTGTAGGGGAAGTAATTCGGGATACATTTAGGACTTTGATCCCCTTATTATTGTTCATCATCGTCTTCCTTTTCTTCCTGCATTTTGCTTCGAACTCAGCAATCATGTCTGGGATTTGATTCAAGTTTTCCACAGGCTCCCAGGTAGGCTTCTCTTGACCCACCCACACCACAAAGAATTGCGTACGTTGTTTATGTCGGCGCTTTCCGAGCAAACGCTTGACGATTTTGCCAACACTACCGTCAGCTAGGGTGACTACATTTGGTCGCGATAAACGAGTTGAATCCTTGTAAGATTTTAGGGAACCCGTGTTAAAGAAAGGATATAGTTTGTTGCCGGCTTGAATATTCAGTTCATACGCATGATTGTGAATCTTGCGCATTATTGTGTATGGTCCAATCCATTTGGGACCGAACTCGGAGGAATTGAGCAATCCTGCGTGCTTCAGGTCGAAGTGCTGGGTACTTAAGTAGACCGGTCGTCGACCTCAACCACTTGTTCCACTCGATTTCTATCGTATACGTCTCTCATTCGCTCTTGAGCTTCGGCTAGAGCTTCGCGACATTGTAATAAAGTTGCTACTTGATGTTCATGAAATTCAGCACCACGTCGGTGTTTTGGAACGTTTCCAAGCTGTTCCGCTGTAGAGGATTCACCGGGATGTACCTCAAGTCAGCCTCGAAGGGTGCGAGCTTGGTACTTGAGTTGAGTTAATATCAAACTCTGCGTTGGCGAGATGAATCTCCCAATCATCATGTAACGAACCAACGTAACACCGAAGATACTCTTCAAGTGTCCGATTCATGCGTTCGGTTTGGTCGTCCCTTGAGCGGCGTGTGCTACCGTCGTGCTCAGCATCGTACCGATAGACAAGAAGACGTACTGCTAAAACTTAGATACAAACTTCCGGTCGCGATCGGAAACAATGTTCGTAGGCATACCATGTAGTCTTCAAATGTGATCAATAAAAAGACGAGCGATTCCTTCAGCTGATGCAGTCTTCGTTGTAGTCACAAACCGACAGTGTTTTGTCCAAACGATCGACCACAACCCATATCAACTTCTCGCTTGGTGCGTGGTAAGTCCGTAACGAAGTCCATTGGTATAGAGCACCATCGCTCATCTGAAATCCTCAGTGGTTCCCGCAGCCCCGGCGGTTTGCTCAGACGAGGTTTGTTTCGTCTGGTTTGCACTTTCCAAGTCAGTTCAGACTCATTGAATTCTTAACACTCAAAGTGATATGCTTCTCGAACCAGAACGCAAACCTACCTTAACTGGAATCACCATCGGCGAGAACGACTTCGAGTGTTATCCATGCAACCAAGCATCTCAGTGATACACACAACGATGCGTTATGACTCGAATGTACTGTCAAAACACTCCTCAAGGGCTGATTCAGGAGTAACCTCGATAGATTCTTGGATCCCTCCGGGTCATTCGATTTCGCGTATTTGTGAATACTTACCATGGTTAGGTATCTTGATTTGTTATCGCTGATCCATCGCCAAGCGGTATCGAATCGCGATTGCTTAAATCATCTCCAACTTTCTCCGAAACGACCTTACTAAGTGCGAATTTGGCATCATACGGTGGGAGCTTGTTATAGCAACCGCAATGCAAAAACAGGAGACTTTCCAGGACTAACAACGAACCACGTCTTATCAAGCAGCTTCAGCAACTCATATTGTTTCTCATTGAGTTTGCCCTGAGGCTCAGCGGGCTCGTCCTTGGCCCCCTTCGTAGTTTCCTCCCTATTCTGTCTCTTAGCCGCATCGCGATAGTCAATAGCCTCACAGTCAAACATATCATCAGCGATATCAATGACTGTTTTTCTTAGCTGATGGCTTCTTCTTAGCGGACTTTTCCCCGCACATAGGCTTCTCATCGGTACACGCCTGACCTTCGAATGTAAGATCCTGCTCGGACGGGACTTGCTCGGGGCGCTGATCAAGGTGCTGTGAACACCAATCAGCCTTGCGGCTCGATTGGGCTCCCGATTTGGTCATTCCATTGCACATGGTTATGAGTACAGACAGCGAGATCCGCAGACCACGCAAGCAGAACGGATGCTCCACCACTCACTTCAGCTGATTCCAGGCGCCTGACGGCCGGTGCATCAGCGCAGAGCCCTTCATCATGGAGTAGTGCAGGACGATGTAAGCTGCGAGTACATCGACTGCTTGCAGACTCAAGTTGTACTTCGCGCTCTCCATCTTGTAGCATGTCACGAACAGCGAGTGTTGGACAGAGACGATCTTCTTCTGCGTCTCGGCTTCGAACGGCTTCAAGTCAGGCACCTTGACCTCGGCCTCCAAGTCGTACCCGCTGAGCGCCTTGCAGACCATGTGCTTGCTTGTGTTGAAGATGTAGTTGAATCCCTTGTTTGTCGACGACATGTTCCAGGCACCGTGGTAGAGGGCCCAGCGATGCGTGAGGCCACCACAACCGTTCACGTGCTGCTCACCACAGCGGCGAAATGAGTGCGACGTCAGCGGGGTTGCGACTCCAGCAGGGTGCACGACGCGGTCCAGCTGGCGGTTGGCGTGCGTGAAGATCGGCGGTACTGCATCGGCGGGATTTGGAGCAGTGACGACACGTGCAGGGGCTGCGCCAGGGCGCCAAACTTGTCGGGGTGGTTCAGCAAGACGACCAGCGGCGTCACCGGCGAGAGTGTGACAGCGGCTTCGACGGGGAACTTGGGCAGGTTGTCGATCATGGCGACGGACGGAACGGCCTGTGTGACAAGAGCCACAGCGATCGCATGCAGCGGGCACGTGATGAAGTCGGCGTCCGGGAACAGCGACAACCCCTGTTCCTCGGACGTCTTCACGCGGATGAGGCGCACGAAAAACACGCCCGCAGCGTCAACAGAGCGGTTCTGGTTGCGGACGAGCGACAGGTGAGAAGCTAGTCCAAACAGGTACCACAGCAGACACAGCAACGCAGCGTCTTGGTAGTCACTAGAGGAACATGCATTCTTATACAAATACATCATTTTTATCAAGTCGTTCTTTGAGCGTGTTGGCCCTTTGCTTACAGCCTTTCCATCTCGCGTCGTGAAGAAGCTCTCGAGCGTCTTCCCCATGCTAAGCAATTTTGCTTCGACAATGTGTCGTCGCGCAGGGAAGAGCTCAAAGAGCCACAACTTGTTTTGCCTATAGTAATGCATGGAGGTGTTCCGTGCAAATGTTTTACCATTTTTACCCTTATCAAATGCAAGATACATACCAAACATATCTAATACGGACGCAATACACTTACCCGTGTCATCCTTCTCAATTCATCGTTTGACATAGTGATATTCTACATTTTCAGTTCTTACAAAGGCTCTGAATGCCTTGAAGGCAGTCGCCCGAGCTCGTTTCGTGTTACCAGGCTTGAGCTCGTCTAAGCCCATCCTGCTCGGAGAGGTTGGATAGGATGCAAATATGCAAATGACATGCTCGTAACTAGAATTTTGTATTTACTTACACGTGGCCCTCCGACCCGATATGCAGTGATGGTTAGCTTAGAGGACCTTACTCATTTGTCACATGCTGATTAGCTTATAATATTTGAGAGACGAGGTCTGATTTGCTAACGTTAGATAAAACATTTAATTGGCTGTAAATGTCCTATACAAAAATTAAGTAAGGTCGGATTAGTCGTCATTTTCATCCATAACTGCATCGAGAGCATCTCCGCCGCGCGGAAGTGACTCGCTTCAAACGAGTGGAGGGGGCGTGACGAGCTTGCGTTTCAAAGAGCGATCCAAAACGGAGACCGTCCCACTCCATCCGAGTGGGACTCAATGTCGGTTCGATAATATCGAATAGTATTTGGCCTGCTTCGGCCGAGGCGTACCGCGACTCGCGGTCCGCAGTAAGGCGCTTTCCTATTGCAGCATGCAGAGCTCGCTGTCCTGGGCGAGGTGGTCGCTGCGGCTACCGCCCGCGCTCGATGCAAGACACCCCCAAGCTTAATTAGCGCTCCAGCCTCGCCGCACTCGGCAATTACGAGCGCGTACTCCAGCGGTCCATTTCTGATTCGCGATCCGATCCGAGGCGCTGTGCCAGGGAGGGCGGCATATTCGTCCGCACCCTTCATTGAACCGCCATCAAGGCGGAAGCTGGGTGTGGCGACTGCAGCAGAGAAGCGAGCACCCCCCACTGCAGCGTGTTGTCCGTCGCGACGGACCACGAACGAGTCGCTGTTCGCGACGCCCAGGTGGTTCGCCGCGCGTCAGGCGATTCGGTTCCAGACAGGCTGCAGCACTCGTCATGCCGGATGCGAAAGACGATCCTCGGGGCTGCAGCTGTAGGCTTGCATGCTCTGATTTCCTTCCGCCCTTGGGCGCCCAACACGGCATTCAACCGTCCCGTATGTATGCATCCGCTTGCACAGTGCATTGCACTCGCAGAGCTTATTATAACAGCGCTTCAAGCTCGGGCAAATTTCGGATCAGCCCAACGCGGCAAAGCCGGTCGCCCAGAGACACACCCAATCCGATGCTGGCGCAGCAAACACGCCACAGCGGCGACAAGCTCACCAAGGCAGGGCAATGAACGCCGCCACCATCGGGCCGGCGTTCTGTGCTTGCCCCCATCGATGTGCAGCAAAGCTGGCTCTTTTGTGCCTGATTACGGATCAGCCGGATCTCCCTCCTCTCCAGCCAATACTATCCATCCTCGCAGGTCAACTCAAAACCACAGCCTCTCCAGCCCGCAACTACACTATCACTACACGCACCACTTCCCCACCTGCTATCACATTCCACAGCTATCGCAACACAGAATTCGCTCTGAGAATCCTGCGCCGCGATAGGCCGAAAAGTTTCTCTCGACCCCTCCCCTCCTCTCTCTTCCTGCCCAAGTTGCCCGCAGACCAAGTCTCGCTCCTTGACGCACACTTGCCTGGCATCGGGCGCCCTTCCTCCCTCCTTGCTGGCTCCGTCCGCGGCGTAAGGGACCCCACACGCAGCCACCCGACCGACCGGGGCGACTCTCCGCAGCCATCACGCACACGCCCAACTCGCCCGCCGACGGCGCGCGCCCGGCGACCGCAGCGAGCCGCTCGCCATCCCGTCGTCGTCCTCCTCCTTCCTCGGCCAAGAAGCCGCGCTCGGGCAGCCTCGGCGGCTTCAGCGGCAGCTTCGGCAGCTTCGGCAACCTGCAGCTGGCCGGCCGCGGCAAGAAGAAGGACGCCATGCAGAGCAGCCCGCAGGTGGGGCCGCCGCCGCCTCCGCCGCGCACAGCCTCCAGCCGCCGCGGCAGCATCGGCCTGGCCAGCGGCGCCAGCGCCGAGGACTCGTGCCTGTTCGTGGACAACCTGATCCGCGGCGTGCAGCAGCGCCTGAGCTGGGCTTCCGGAGGTGGTGGTGGCCACGGGCGAGGAGGCCGTGGCCTCCGACACGGACTGCCGCGCGCGGCCGCTGCTGGCCGGCTCGTTGCTGGGCAACGACGGCGAGTCCCCAGCCAGGACCCGCAGCCCTGAGGCCACGGCCGCCAGCAGGCGCCAGCTGCTCTACGGCAAGGACGTGGACCGCAGGGCAGCGACGCGTCGCTCTGCAGCGACTGCGCCAAGGGCACCGTGTACGTGTCGGACGGCTACGAGAAGAAGCAGCGGGCTGGTCATCGTGCCCTACCGCGAGGCCGGCATCTGGAGCCGCAGCATCTGCATGAACCAGTTCGACAGCGACAGCGACAGCGGCTCCATGATGTCGTACCTGAAGAAGGCGCTGAGCGAGAACTACGGCGTGGTGATCATGAACCCGGCGGCGCAGAGCTGCCACCCGCGCGCGCACGTCGAGAGCGCCTGGGACCAGCTCGTCGCGCCGCTGCTGAGCGAGGTCTTCGTCGTCGCCTTCTCGCGCGGCGCGCAGATGGTGCTGCACCTGCTCAACTACGACAACGGGCTCGGCGTCATGCAGGACCGCGTCAAGGCGCTCGCGCTCGTCGAGCCCTCCCCACTACGTCGCGACAGCGACACGTACTTCGCTCGCCGCATGCTCGCGCGACGCGCGGTGGCCTGGATCCTCAACTCGGACATCGACGTCGGCTGCAAGATCCCGCAGGGACACGCGCGCGGCTGCGTCTGTGTCGGCAGGCACGGTGCCGTCCAACGTGCTGGCAGCAGCGGCGCGTACGCGCTGGAGATGGTCAAGAGCTCCGTGTTGGATCCTTCGCCGCCCGATGCGGCGAGGCTGCCGGCATTACGGTGAACGCCAGCAAGATCAGCGCGTGTGGCATCTGCCACCGCAAGCTCACGATGCTGAACCGCCGCATCCCGTGCTCGTGGTGTGAGGTCAAGTACTGCAGCCGGTGCTGCGAGGACAAGTTCGTGCCGGCGTTCGGCAGCTGGAGAGTGTGCTCTCTGTGCCAGTCGCTGCCGTGTTTGATCGACCCGCGGCGTAAGAACCGCAGTGCGAAGAACCACACGAGTCCGACGGCCGCTGGCCAGGAACGCTGCAGTGTCTTCATTCGGCCTACGGCCGACGATGACGACCCAGTGTGTCTCGGAGACTTCGAGATTGTCAAGCTGGTGGGCCGTGGTGCCGCGCGTCAAACTGGTGCGAAGCACGGTTACGACGAAGGAGTGTTTTACGCTATGAAGGCCATCCGCAAGAAACTTGTGATCCAGCGTGGTCTGGTGGAGGCTACCAACGCTGAGCGGCGTATCCTGGATCGGATTAAACACCCGTAATGTGCTACGCCTCCAAACGGAGGCGAAGCTGTACCTGCTGTCGAAGTATTACCCCGGTGGCAACTTGCTGGACCAGATGCGTCTCGCACGGAGGTTCGATCGCACACGATTGTACTGCCGAAGTGGCGCTTGCTATCCGCCACTTGCACCAGAATGATATTATTTATCGCGACCTCAAGCTGGAAAACGTGCTGGTGGACTCGGACGGTCATGGCGCTTACGGACTTCGGTATGTCTAAGGAGAACATGCCGGACGAAGGCCAACCACCACGTTCGTCGGCACGTACCAGATGATGGCGCCTGAGGTGTTCAGCGGCAAATCGTACTCGCGTGCTGTAGATTGGTGGGCTTTGGGAGTTATGGTGTATGAAATGATTGACGGCCGCACGCCGTTCAACGCCAAGACCAACCGTCTCATCAAGGAGCGCATCGTGAACGTGGACCTGAAGTTTTCGCCTCGATTCACGGAGGATGCGAAGGACTTCGTGTCGAAGCTGTTGACTAAGAACGAGGACGATCGATTGGGCTCGGGTGAGCACGGCTTCGAGCACATCAAGCACCATCCGTGGTTCAAGGATCTTAACTGGGACAGTGTGGAGCGTAAGGAGGCGCTTTTCGAGGGCCAGTATGCTCTCATGGAGAAGCACGCTAAGGAGTACCGCACCGAGGATATCTTCGAGACCTACATGAACACTGTGGAGGTCCCCATCGATACGCCAGCGTCGGTCAAGAGCTCGAACGACGAGCTGTTTAACGACTTTGCTTTTAACTACATGGACGGACCCGAGGAGGAGCAGCGCGACATTCCCGAGCCGGATGAGGAGGGCGACGGTGAGAACCCGTTGTCGCCGATGTCGGGCCGCCAGCGA